>NW_023331112.1:0-50826 GCF_011100685.1 Canis lupus familiaris | reverse complement strand
CCCCTGGTTCTTTACATGTTCTGATTGTCACTTTTTTTTTTTTGCCTTAAGTATGTTTATAATTCCTTGTTGAAGCATTTAATTGTGGCTGCTTAAAAATCCTTGTCATATCATTCCAACATCTTTGTCATTTTGGTGTTGGCATTTATTGTCCTTTTCTTTTCAGTTTGAGCACTTCCTATTTCTTTGTGTACCAAGTTACTTTTTAAATGTTAATTTAATTTTAATTTTTTTTTAAGGATTCATCGGTGGCTATGCCTTTATTAGAAACTCCCAGAATGCTCTCCATACCCATGTAGGAGAAGACAGCTGTAGGTATGTTAGAACTGCCCAGCCTTGGTCCCCAAAGAGCTATTTACAGTGTACCCAGTTACCCATCCATTTCCTAATACAGTTGACTCTTGAACAATGCAGGATTTAGGGACTTCGGCCCCCTGGACAGTCAAAAAAAAGTTTCACTCCCTCCAAAACTTAATAGCTTACTGTTGACCAGAAACTTTACCTAGAATATAAACAGTCCACACATTTTGTACGTTACAAATTATATACTGTATTACAATAACGTGAGCTAGAGAAAATGTTAAGATAAAGAAAAATATTTACAGTACTGTATCAAAAAAAATCTACTGTATTGAAAACTGCATGTAAGTGGACCCTCGAAGTTTAAACCTGTGTTGTTCTAGAGTCAACTGTACTCCCAAGTACAAACAAGGATGCATGGAACGCACTGGTTTTATGGATTATCCCTGGTCAGGATCCTCCTTTACTTTCCCTTCCAAAAGTTTAATATCAAAATTCACAATTTTGTACCTGATGCTTTTCAAGGTACTGCTGCTGAGCCAGGATCTGATGAAAATAAAGCACCAAATTTCAGTTTTATATAACCATGTCCCCAAACTACAGCCTTTTCTTTCATCTGCAGTTGAGGGTATGCCCATCAGAGTCACTGCCTGAACCAACATTCTGTGGTGATGGCTAGTGCTCCCACCAGGCTCACGCTTGGGATCAATGCGGTAGAAAAGCACCCTGTGTAGTTGAGAATATCCTATCACCACATGTGGTCCAACTCTTGTCTCTCCAAATACATGGTGAAGAAAAGTCAAAATATGGTAGTGAAAGCTAATTATCAACAAAAAGTGCTAATCGCCCCATTATTACACTCATTAATTCACTGTAATAACTAATTTTCCACCTGAATCTAAGGTAAAAGTCCATCTTCTCTAATGTACTGCACATTTTTCCTGTAGCTATTCAAATGCATTACTTGTTTTACATTATTTTAGATGGTTTCAGAGTTGTTTTTTTTTGTTTTTAAATTTTTTATTTATTTATGATAGTCACACAGAGAGAGAGAGAGGCAGAGATACAGGCAGAGGGAGAAGCAGGCTCCATGCACCGGGAGCCCGACGTGGGATTCGATTCCGGGTCTCCAGGATCACACCCTGGGCCAAAGGCAGGCGCTAAACCGCTGCGCCACCCAGGGATCCCGGTTTCAGAGTTTTTATGGGGAAAATAATTTTCACAAACTAAACATGAACCATGTAGAAAACTAGCCACAAGGACAGAAATGTTTTAGAACTTTGACAACTATTGGCCTGTTAGACAAGATATTTCTTTGACTAAACTTCATAAATCTGAATTCAGAGCATTTTCAAGATCTTGTTCACTTTAGGATTCTATGATTAGTCACAACTGTAGTAAGGAACATCTGCTGAATGATTATGTTCTTAGTGTTCTTTATATTTTCTCATTTGCAACACAATAATCCTTAAGTTGGATATTTTCACTCCATACTTAAAGATGTGGAAATGGGCTGTAATCACTCTGGACCAGGATTTGGATCTAGTATCTGTGCTCACGTCACCACATGACTGTGCCACTGCTCCCCCATCCCATCCCACTCTAGACCTACTCAAGGTATATATCATGAGATAAGGAGCTTGTAACAGGATGTAAATTAACATATTGCTTCTTTCACAGAGAAACTCTTATTTCCAAAACAGTATCAGCTTGAGTTAACAATGTGTGTATGGCACAGTTGATTTACATCTTAGGAACATGTTTATGATACAATCACATGGAAAACGTGCAATTTTTATGTGATATAGTCCCAATAATAAAAAAAAGTATACATACAGAAAAAAACATTTCCTGGATTGGCAGCTGGCCTATTCTAGAGCATCCTCTAAAAGCAGAATTGTCAGGCAAGCAGAGCTCACCAGAGATGGTCTGCTGTACCATTGAGAGTACAATGTAGAACATCACATTGGAGCGAGGGTTGTGCTGAACGCTGTTCATAGCTGCAGTGGCGCCTCCAAGCCTATCTTCACATGCAGCAATGACCACAGGAATCTCCTCTTCTCTCCCATCTACAGCTTGTCGGGGAACATTTGGGACAATAGGCTGAAACCCCACAATTCCTGAATCTGAAACCTCATTCCTTAGCAAACTGCTCAGGCCCAGGAAGTTATGGTGAAAAACCAGTCAGAAGAGAGCAACAGCCAGGACCAGGATGATGATGTTTACTTTACAGAATGACACCTTTTTCTTCTGTCTTGTATAAATACTAGTTTTTAGCCCTGCAGCTAGAGGAAGAGGACCCAAGTTATTTTTAATTGAAACCTGGGGATATTCATATTACGTATGAAAGTCTGGGTCTTATTTGGATCATATTTTTAAAACTGATTTAATCTGGCACTTCTCTGACAGAGATGTGTGTGGGGGGCACCACCACCCTATTACTGTCAGGTGGAGATAGAATTCTGGGTTTCCCACTTAGCCTCTGCTGACACCTGGGTGAGGGTGGGGATTCCTTATTACTGATGGGTGGAGATGGGAGTGTCATTTCCTCACGTGGTCTCCATTGATACTGTGATAGGGACAGTCTCTCACTCTCTTTTTAAAGATTTACTCATTTATTTTAGAGAATGAGAAAGCATGTGCAGGGAGGAAGGGCAGAGGAAGAGGGCTAGAGATCTCAAGCAGATTCCCCATTGAGCATGGAGCCTGACATGGGGCTCCACTCCAAAACCCTGAGACCATGACCTGAACGGAAATCAAGAGTGGGAAGCTCAACCAACTGAGCTACCCAAGTGCCCTGGGGCAGTCTCCTTATTGCTGAGTGGAGGTCAAAGTCCTGATTCTCTATTAGGTCTCCTTTGACACCATCCCATCTGGGAAGGAGAGTGGGCACCTCATTATTGCTGGGTGGAGGTAGAAGTCCAGTTGCCCTGTGGTGTCCACTGATACCACGAGGGGTTGGGATGCTTGTTACTGGCCAGTGGGGATAAAATTCCTGACTCCCTACTTGTCCTTCTGTCAAACCAGCCCCCTTTTGTTTGGAGCTCCTCATTAGAGCCTCATGAGGGTGGGAGTCTAGGCTCCCTATTTGACTTTTGCTGGTATGAATGAGAGTGAAGTCACAGACTTTTCTATGGTGTTTGTCTGGAGTTAAGAATAGCTACTACCTGAAAGTTTCTGCCTTGTTTGGCTGCTTTCTTGGTTCTTGGCAAACTTATTTTGGTCAGGGCCCATTGGTGTTTCTGGGTTGCTGGTCTTTTCAGCAACATGTTTGAGTATATGATGCAAAAAGAAAGCCCAGGGTATTTACCACTGTGTTCTTTGGGCCCCAGTCTCCCTAGTTGATCTGAGGTTGCCTCATTATCTCTACATTTCAATCTTCTTATATTTGATTTATGAGTAATATCCAGGGATTTTTGTTTGTATTTAGCAGGAGAACTAGGGAAAAGTTCACCTATTACTAATCGTTTTAAAATATTTTGTGTACTCTCAAACTTAATCTCTCCGAGAAGCATCTCAAGTCAACACCTCTATATCATGCTTGGTTCCTCACTTTTCCTCATTTTCTATCGGTGAGTTCCCTTGGCTCTGTCTCTGAAATATATTCAGATCCTCTCCTCTCCATCTTTACTTTCATCAGCCAAGGTCAAGTCAGGATCTCCTTCTTAGACTACTACATGTAAGAGTAACAGGTCTCACTGCTTCTGTTTTTGCCCCTACAATCCATTTCTACACAATTATTATAGTAAACTTTAAAAAACAAATCACTTCATGTCACTACCCTGATTAAGAACCTCTAAATGTTTTTTTTAAAATTTCATTTTGAATAAAATGTGAATTCTGTATCCTAGTCTGTTAAGTGTCCAAATGATCTACCCCTTGCTTACCTCTCTAACTGTATCCCTTCTATCCCTCCATTAAGTCAAAATGATCCCATCATACCTCATTTTTCCTCCTCAATATTTCTATCTTGTACCTGCCTCCTGAGGTACCTTTGCACTTGCTGTTGCACAACCCAGAGTTCTCTTCTCCTAGATCTTCATAGGGTTCCTTTGCTCATGTGGATTCCAGCTAAAACCTCACTTTCTCTGAGAAGCTTTCCCTTCCACCTCTCTTACCTAAGTAGCTTTCTGTATCAACACCTTGTTTAATTTTCTTCAAAACATTTATTCCTCCTACTATTTTCTTGTATATTTGTTTACTAGTCATTAGTTGTTTTCTCCCTATGAGATATAAACTCCATGAGATCAGGGTTATTGCCTGTTTTGTTTACTGAAATGCACTGGAGACAGTGTCTAAATAACTTTTACCGATTGGATGAATTTAATCAACTCCTAGCGAACTAATTATGTATAGCGGTCCACGTTGGGCATAAGATAATTGTTCACATCTGACATACAGAATCTGAACAGTGACCTTTTGTTATAGTTATCTTGGTCACCTTTTATAAAGGAGGAAACTGAGGCCTGGGGCGATTCAGTACTTTCCCCAAACTTAATGGATTCAATTCTATCATCATTTACTGAGGGCCCACTATATGCCAGGCACAGTATATGATCCCAGGAACACAAACATGAGTAAAGCAGGGCTCATGCCCTCTGATTTCTCACAGTCTGGTATGGGGGACAGAGCACAAACCACTCACTGTACTACAACGTGATGTGTGAATAAACTGCGGTAAAGCCTTATTCTCAAGGTAGGAACAAAACACTAAGAGATAAAGAATTGTGTGTCTAATTTGCTGGATGGTTGGATGAAGATTTGAAAAGCTTTACAGAGAATATGGTATTTGAACTAGTCCTTCAAAGATGAATAGGATTTTGCCAGCTGCAGAAGGGGCGATAAGAGCTTTCCAGACAGAAAGAGGGAGAGATGTGAAAGCAGAGAGGCTAGTTCGCTGTTTGAGAGCAGGCTGAGCTTTCACAACATTTATTCAAGTCAGCAGTAAAGTGAATCTGGCCCAAGAACTGCGTGAAGAGACTTTCGTTCTTTTCTGAGTTAATGAATTTTTGATCTATCTCGAAGAGTCAATAAAAGTTTGCTTTGTCTAAGATTTCGCTTCCAAAGTTGTATGTGGTTTCTTTCCTCAGTCAGCCTCTTCTATTTGAATGAAGGTGCTGCACCTTGAACTGTAGCTGCACCATGTGGAAGTGGGCACAAGATCATGGTAAAATCCCAAAGGGGTGGGAAATATCAGTGAGGGTGACAGACCATGAGAGACTCCTAAATCTGGGAAACGAACAAGAGGTGGGTGGTGGAGAGGGAGGTGGGAGGGATGGGGGGAGGTGGGGGGGGGGATGGGGTGACTGGGTGATGGGCACTTGATGGGAGGAGCACTGGGTGTTATGCTGTATGTTGGCAAATTGAACTCCAATTAAAAAAAAAAAAGATCATGGTAAACTCACAAATATCCTGGTTTGCTTTTTCTGTAGGCTTTTTGTGGCGTGATGTATCATAGTAGGGAAGGCTCTCTTACCTTCAGCCAGCATGACCGTGTAGCATGCAATTCCTGAGCTAGGAATTCTGGGCTGTGGCTTCAATCTTGCCAGTTGGAAAGAGGGGCCTGGGTGGCTCAGTTGAGTGTCTGCCTTCAGCTCAGATTATGATCCTGGGTCCTGAGATTGAGCCCTGGATCGGGGTCCCTGCTCAGTGAGGACTCTGCTTCTCCCTCTCCCTCTGCCTCTCCTCCCTGCTTATGCTCTCTCTCTCTCTAATAAATGACTAAAATCTTTAAAAAATATATTACTGGGAAGAGAAACATATACAATTGTTACTGAATATTAACATCTTCGTGAGAACAAATTGTGAGCATCTTCCTTCTGTTCTGGCCAGTGTCCTTAGGGAACCAAGGGAATGGACATTGGGTTGTAGCGGAAGGGCAAGAGGGAGAAGGATGAGTGCCAAATTATGCCAAAGATATACAGAGCTGGGTGTTCTGGTGCTTTTGGAATTTTAATTTTCTCAACACTGTTCTTTTAATTTTACAGATTGGATCACTGAGGCACATAGACGTTGAATAGCTGGACTAAGATCACACTGCTGACAGTAGTAAAACTGGAATTCAAAACTAGATCTGCTTCCAAAACTGCACTGCCTCTCTGCACCCGCCTTTTGTAGTGTACAGCATATGGTCACATGGGGGTAGCGGTGATGGTGTGCGTGGTAGGAAGAAAAATGGCAAGGAAGTAGAGCATGGAGGCCAGAATTCACTCAGGTCACAGTCACACTTCGGGCTGACCCTGAGGATGGTGCTGTCCCTCTAGTCCAAGAGTTGTCTCTTTGACCTTATTTATGTGCTGTCTATTAGAGCAGTGGAAGGAGTAGAAGCATTATCTGGACAGGCTGATAAGATTCTTGGCAAAATAAAATGTACCTGATAACCCTTTAAGGTGGCCTGTGGGCTTGCTTCCTCCAGTGAATCTGTGGCTTGGAGATAATCAGAAAACCTTTTTCATCAGATGTCGTGTCACAGATGAGAAAAGCAGTATGAGGGAAGGCAACACGTGAGTCCGGCAAACGGTGTTAGGTACAGGCTGGCTTAAACCCATGGTCTCTCATCCTTTGTGAGGCTGGTGTGATTCTCTGCCAAGTTCCCTTCTGCTCATCCCTTGACTGTTCGGGATCTGTCACCCGGAAATGAGGACCACAGTCCACAGGAAATTGGCCTCCTCCTGTATGTTACACACATGTGTCCTCCAGAGATTAAAGGAGATTGTACGTGCAGCCAAACAAAGAAGCTATTGTGTAGTTTATGAGGAAGGGCAGCGCACACACACACAAACACACACACACACAACGTTTGCACCCCCCCCCCCCCCAGCAGCAGCATGCCCATCTCCTACTGCTTGTGTTGCATGCACGCCAGTGGGCTCTGGTGTGCCCTCTGCAGCGCCTCTAGGGAGTCCAGCCGCCAGCCAGGTGCTCCCAGTGTGCCACGAGCTGGGAGGTAGGACTCTGCGTCGCGGGTCAGTGTCAGGTACAGTCCACTCCAGGATAGACCATTGTGTAACTTCTTCCTTTGAACTGGAAGCTGGGTGATGTTCGCCCTTTCCCTCCCCCAAGCAACAAGCATTTTGTTCAGTGACCATGACACGTACCTTGAACACATCAGGGCCGTAGATTCAGTGGTCAAGGAGATGGTGTTGGCTCCTGACACTGAACATAAATTCTCACGCTCAGCATCAGAATCTCCATATTCATTTCACACCAGCCACGTGAGCCTCAGTTCTGTTTCTCAAACATGCCTTGGGCCCTGGCCTGGGGCTCTCTTCCCTCCTCACCTTGCAGGCCATGGCTCAGGGGTTACCTCCTAAGAGAGGTCTTCCCTAATCGTTCAGACTGAAGTGAACAAACTCCCTCCCTGCCACCCCCAGGCTCTAGTCATTCTCTAGCCAGTATATCCACTTCTTTGGTTACAGTCTCAGTATTTATCACACCCGATTGACCCTTATTATTTACCAGTTATTTGTTTCTTCTCTATTTTCTAACTCTAGAATGTTAACTACTTGCAAACAGGGACCTTGCCTGTTTACTGTACTCTTAGCCCTTAGAATATCTTAGACTTGTCTGGAGTAGTTGTTCAATAAATATTAGTGAATGAATGAATGGCATGTTTCTGCATTTGTGCTTGTAGTCTAGAGAGGCGGTATCGCATCAGAATGTAGACTTGAGAGTCAGAAAAGCTAGCAGTTTGAATCCCAGCTGTGGGGTTGATGACCCAAGGTCTCCGAAGTTCAGATTCTTCGTCTGTGAAGAGGAGATAATAATAGCATGTACTTCAGAGCTGATGTGAGGATTAAATAAAAATAACTCATCTAAAGTGCTTGGCATTGGGTTTGCAACTTAGTGGCAACAAGGGCTGTGTTTTATTATTACTGGGAGTGACTCTAATGAGAATGCAATAAAATGTTAGGGATGAGGGGGAGGGGGAGGGCAGGCAGCCTCAATGACAGCTCAGGTGAGACCTATTTCAGAAGGTTTCATTAACGAACCATGTCCAGGCGATTATGCCCATGACCCAAATCAACAGACCAAGTTGAAGGAGAGGCATTAGTGAGGGTCCTCACTGGCATCATGGTACCAGAAGGGCGTTACCCAAGTTCTCCGTGCACCCAGGAGCTCTTGTCTAACTTCCCTGCAGCCCAAGAATCAGGTTCCTCCTTATAGGGGAGGCGACAGCCCTCTAGCAGCAGCAACACTGTGGTTAACGATGCCAGTGAGTGACTTTAATAATCTGAGGTGGTTGAGATCACTTTCACTCACTTAGAGCCTGGGTCATGTATTGGAAGAAACATACTAGCCCTTTATCTACTGTCGGTTCAGATTTCATGCTTCCTTCTGCGTGTGCTATCTAAATTAAATCTCCAGTCCACTAGGGAGCCCTCTGGCTTTTTAGCTCCTATTTTTGGAATAGTAGTTAAGACTTGGATCTCCAGAAAAGGAGGCTCTAGGGCTCCTGCTGTGGTCTGGGCTCCCCCAGGCTCTGTGGGTCTGAGGGTTAGTGTTTCTCTTTTTCCTGCCACTGGGATATTGTTCAGCCAGTGGCACCAGTGATAATGTTGAAGCTAAGCCCTCGCCCACCAGCAATTCCAGGACCTCCCTCCGCAGGCTGTGAAGCCAGAGTTCCAAGGACAGCGTTGAAGTTCTGCCTTTCATGCTTGTCTGGTTCTTTTTTTTTGCATGAGTAGATAGACTCTCAACAAAGACTGACATGTAATAAGTAGCAGCTAGAGATTTACAGGGGGAAGAAATGAGTGTGGGAGCTCAGATTTACGTACAGGATTGAGAATATTGCTGAGGGCCAGCTGTTAACAGGGCTGGGACCTGTTGCTATTTTCCGCAACACCTGTGGGTAGAGCTGCGGGTGGGGAGGATGCTCCTGTGGGCCAGGTATGTGGGGGTCTCTCTTACAGAGCTGAAGGGACTTGCCAGATGGGGACATGTGGTGGGACCACGGGATGTGACTTGGTTTTTCCTTGGAGCACTCATTCTAGGATGGCCACTGCCACCCCTGGGCCTGGCTCCCAGGGTGGAGGGATGAAGCTTGAAAACTTGAACCCATGAACAGATGCAAACCTCTTTCCTTGGTTCCCCTCAGCAGAGCTTGGACAAATTGGCATTTTCAAGAGGACTTTGCCAAACTCTAAGAGCAAATATCGAATATAAATGAAGCAGATATTAGAGGTATAAAGAGTTCAGCTCACACAGTCCAGGTCTCATGACACCTGGGTAGCCTGCAACATTCTGCTGGGCCCTCCCAAGTCCCTTAGTCCCAGCTCTGAGACTGCCTCCATGTGGAAGGCACCTTCTTTCTTCCCCAAGGCCTCATTCTGGTTTCCCAGACGTCAGCACCAGGTTTCCTTGACACTTTCAGTTCTTCAAGGACAAGGCCAAGGGAAAATGCAAGTGTTGCCTTTCTTGTAGGGACCTTTCCCCTGAGTTTTAGATTCTGATCTAAAGATGGGTGTTTCTCCAGCCACCTGAGAAGATGATGCATTTCAGGGGAGACCTTTTCTCTGCTTAGAAAAAGCAGTTTGTTCTTAACATGTCCAGGGGGGAAATGATCAATGCAAGCATTTGTTCAAGAACTACCCACGTACAGCTTCGTGGAGGAAGTCTCTGGTCAATGGTGCTTGACTGGGGGCAAATCTGAAGAGTGAAGGCCTGGAAGGACACAGTTGGGCAAACTGTCCCTCTTCCTCAATGCCTTCCTCAGAGTGTGTCTGTTCTGGTGTCATTCATCACATCCACCCATTTAGTGCATTTCTGGATTGTCACTAATTATGCCTAGGAGTTTCCATAGGCTTCTCAGCAGGTGGGTTGTCCACATTGTATGGAGTATCGCCTTTCACTAGGCAGGAAGAACCTTGTCTGGGGGTGCGGTGGGGGTGGTGGAAGCTATTTCCTCAGCTGTGAGATGAAGGGTGTGCTGGATGGGTGGGATGGTCTTAAAGGTGCCTGTTATATCTCAGGCTTGAGCCTTTCTTTTCCAGTCTTTTCTACCAAACCTTACTTTCTCACTTTTTCTTGATCCAGGATTGGTGAGACATTCATTTTTATGGCATAACGAGTGTTACCACCATGAGGTAGTATAATTCCAAAGCAAAGCAACTTGCATGTGTTTAACAACTGTGTGTGCCAGCGTGTGTGTGATTCCCGTCCCCCATGTTTTGAAATAGCAAAGTGTTCTTCTCAGAAGCTTTAAAGGGACACCGAGTGATGCGGTTGGAGGGAGAGTTGGTTGACGTGGACTGCGACTGGTTGGTCCAGGCTGGCGTAGCTGTGGGTGGTGGGATATGCACCCCAGAGTTATGTTTGACAAGTTTGGGGAGGCAGCGGGGGCAGGGTAAGGTGGTAGTGGGATCGCGAGGGGCCGTGTCGAGTTGTGGAAGCTAGAGTTGAAAACAAAAGGGGGCAGGTTGTGAACATGCTCAAGCACCACACCCAGGAGCCTGGACTGTGTTCTGGAGACAAAGGGGAACCTTTAGAGGAATTTGAGCTCTGAAGTAATCTGATGGCTCTGCCTTTAGGAAATTGGTCTGGCTGCAATGTGTAAGACGATTGTATTAATTTTAATTATGGAGCTGCAGCCAGCAGCGTATTGAACAAAGAAACCATAACATATAAATATTTTATTTGCAGAAGCGTAACTCTTATGTTGTAATGTACGGCGGGAGATTATTGTAAGATACTAAAGGATATTTTTCTCTCCTGGAATTCACTTCTCTTTCCCATTTAGGCAATGAGTTGGTCCTGAGCTCCATACCACAGGGAAGGGCATGTGGTAGAGATACAAAGGTGTGGGAATCTTCTCGAATGTGGTTTTCAAAAGTCTAAACCTCAAGCAACAGCGAGAAGTTTCTGAAGGATGGGTAAAAGTTTCTGGCCAGACACTGAAGGGGGGTGTGATTTCTCAAAGACCAGAAAAAGAAAACTCCCTGTGAGAGGGTGAGAGGTGATGGGAGCAGAGAGCCTGTGGCCTGCTCCCCGGGCAGAGCTCCGCAGGGTGGCCAGTCTCCTGGAGAGAGAGAGTTGCCAGAGCAACTCCCCAAAGGCCTGCACCTCCATGTCATTGCAGCATCAGGGCCATGGGACTTGAAGGGTTGCATAGGCGGCACCCTGTGTGAGCGGATGACATAGTCACCAGAGGGAGCCCTGGCCCACAGCAACCTGGTACTGGTGAGATTCCAGAGCTGTGGCTGAGCAGGAAGCCGCCACTTGCCCTCCTGTGTGGCTCCTTCACTCTCACACCACTTCGCACTCAGCGCTTCTGACACCAGGTGTGGACAGGTTTCCACACCGAGCAATTCTCTGATGTCAGCTGGGCGTCCTACGATTCAACTCAGTTCTGACACCTGCTACCTGGAGATAGTTCCTATCTCTCAGGTTAAGGGCTCAGTTGCACGAGACTGCCTACTGCAGATACGTCACAAGTAGAAGGTCTCCAGGTGACCCCACAACTTCTGTCTGACTTGGCTACAATCAAGAGGTTCCCATGACCTCCTCCTCCTTGGATTGATTGTTTCCCAGAACAGCTCACAGAACTCAGGAAAGCACTTACTTACCTTTACCTGTTTATTGTTTATTTATAAATAAGAACCCAGAGGAACAGCCAGGTGAAGAGGTATGTAGGCTGAGGTCTGAGAGGATCCTGAGCACAGAAACTTCTGTCTCAGTGCAGTCAGGGAGTATCACCCTCCTAGTATGTGATATGGATGTGTTCACCAACCCAGAAGCTCTCCTGATTTCATACTTGGGGGCATAGGCATGCTCAATGATTAGCCCCATGTCCAGCCCCTCTCTCCTCTCTGGAGAATGGGAGGGAGTGGTGGTGGGGGGAGGTAGGCTGCCAATTCCAAGCTTCTAATCACGGCTTGGTCTTGCTGGTGACCAGACTCACCCAGGAGCCATTCAGGAGCCCACCAAGAGTCACCTCATTAGAACAAAAAGACACTATGACTCAGAAAATTCAAGGAATTTAGGAACTCCATGTCAGGAACTGGGGTCAAAGACCAAACATTAGAACAAAAGTGCTTTTATCACTTCAGGTCCACTTAGGAGCTCAGTGCCAAGAACAGGAACAGGAATCAATATATATTTTTTCTATTATCTCATAGTGCCACATCCCAGGGAGAGGGTCAGGAAGTAGTGCTTCCACTGTCCCAGGAGGGGCGATTTTAAATAGAAACTAAGTTGAGTTGTAAAGAAAAAAAAATTTTATTTCAGGGTGTGTGGATTGAGGTGCATACCTACCACAAAGTCCATGTCGCTATAGTGACAACTAGCAGTTGACATGGCTGTTTGAGTATCTGATGGTGGCAGTTTTCTATAATGATTTGCAAATCTGGGTAGGGATTTTAACCCTTTTCCTCAGGGTGGTGGACAAGAGCCCTGGGCTTAGGTGAGAAGCCCTGTCTTACTGTCCAATAGTGCCTCGCATCAGTACCCGTGACTTCGGGCTAAGGTTGCCATAGAAATTCAGGACATTCCGAAAAATGTGAATTTCAGATAATGAATCGTATTGGGGATGTGTTTTCACTAAAACATTATTTGTTATTATCCGAAATAAATTTAACTGGGGATCCTGTGTTTCTTCCCCTTATGTCTAGCAATCTTACTTTGGGCAAGCCATTTAACTCTGGAGCATCAATTTTCTCACCTGAAAGATAGACACAATACTACCCACTTTGGAGTGCTGTCTTAGGATCAGATGGGGTCACTGCAGCGAGGGGAAGTTTTTCTCCACCTTCTGAGGGTCCCTGGCTGGGTCCAAAATTGAGCTAACAAAGATAGATTAGGAGGAGAAAACTCATCCATATTTGTTTATTGTGAGTTTCATGTGACATGGAGCCTTCCTAAGAAGTGAAGACCCAAAGAATCAGCTAGACCTGAGTATTTTTACGCCAGATTTGATGAGGAGTGAATAGTCATGGAGAGCCCTGATAGATGGAAGCATATGAAGTAAGTGTAGGAGCTGGGGAACCAGCAAGCCTTGTGTGCTAGGGTCCTTCTCCATGTCCCTTTGTCTGGAGAGATAAGGACACTCTTTTCCTTCACGTATAGGGAGGGGCACATCTCACAGGAGGGTTTTATGATCTGTTTAGGGGAGAAAGATAGAGAGATCAAAGTGACCTTCTTGCTTCTTCTCTTTCTCAAACCCCTTCAGCTTAAAATATTTTGATATACCAAGGTGCCATATTTTAGGGTAGCGTATCCTGGACCCCCATCATTACAACAGCTAGAGTAATTTATAATCTATAGTCCTACAGACTCCTAGAATGGTTCCTAAATGGTTAAGTCTGTACGAAGTAGGACAAATTTAGGTTTTAATTCTTCTACTTAATAGACGTGTGTTCTTGGATATCCATAATATGGAGTAGTATTAGTGGTATCTACCTCAAGGTGTACTTACGAAGCATCAATGAGTTAATGAATGTCAAGTGCTTAGCTCTGAGCATGATACATTACAGATGCTCGATAAAGAATACTTAGTTACTACTGCAGATGTACAAATATGATGTAAAGTTCTCAAGGTAAATCATGAAGACTTAGGAAAGGAGTCACTGAAATGAGGACCCTATACGGAGTGCGCTCTCTGCGCTGAGCACTGATGGGCAATATCTTCTCCTTCCAGTTGGCAATCAGAAGGGGACAGAAATTGGCAAGCATAGCAGGGAAGAAATTTCTCTTTCCTTGAGTATGTTAAGACACAGAGAGAACACCTCTATGAGCATTTTGAAGAGCTTAAAAATTTTCCTGATTCTCGGTCCATTCAATAGACTCAGAAGGAATCAATAGCTGATGCCTACATTTTACCGCAGGCAAAAACATCCCTCATAACCAACTGGGGTGCGCTGCAGCCTTAGATGTATCACTGGCCCCCAGGCTGAAGGCTGCCTGTTTATTAAACGAAAACAGAGGCAACTTGGGTCACTGAGTTAGCAAATGGCGAGGCTGGCCTTGCCCCGGTGCATCCGGATCCCTGAGCACAGACGGAGAAAAAGGGAATTAATCAACAGAGGCTCATCGGGGGGGTTTCAAGGGAGGCTTGAATACCTTTTAATATAGGAAAACAGTAAGATGTAACCACATGGAAAGGCAGAAATAGGAGCTATAGGGTAGAGGCAACGGGATCAGTTTTTAAACAGATCTTGAGCTTGTTTAAAAACTATGAGCATTTGTGTCGCTGCTTCTCCTCCTCCATCAGGGTTGGCTTTTCAGGGACCCTCAGAGGACTTCAGGAGAAGGGGACTGATCAGCAGGTGCCTAACGGTCAGAACCGGCAGCTGGCAGACAAACAGAAAAACCACTTCCTCCCCAGCTCTTCCCTGACACCCGAGCCCACCCCGCCCACCGACACTGCCTGCAGGGCTCTTCAGTGCTCTCCCTTCTCCCTATCTTTCTAGTGTCTTCTACCAAGTTTTTCCATCCTGTAGCTCTCACAATCCCATCTCCACGTTGCTGCCTTGTGAGTCATTTTTACCATTGGGTAGCCTGTTCACTCCTGAAATCATCATGCCTCTCCCTGAACTGAGGTGTGGGACCGAACAGTGGAATGAAGGATCTGTTTAGAGGGTGAAGAATACTTTTTACATCATTCAAGCTGCATAGTCTGAACTGACATATAAGATGCCCCTTGGGGGTGACTGCTTTTCTATTTTTTTTCCCAGCTGAAGTACCTGTCATTTCATTTCATATTTCTTTAGCTGCAATCAAGGCATGTTAGTGCAAATGCATGAGTCAAACATTTCTTTAAAGAACAACTGCTTGAAAACATTATAGCCTGTGGGAGTCAGATGTATTTTCTTATCTTATGATAAATATTTGCCAGTGTGGAAGCCTTGTTATGCAAACCCATCTGCATAGGCAATGGTAAACAATTTCTTGAAGCATTGGTTGGGTTATGAAATAGTCTGACAGGTGGAAAAATAAATCATGCTTTCTGCTAAAAGTATATTTTTCCCCCCTTTCTTACTTACGGTTCCTGTAGAGCAAAATCCAAGGGTCCTCTGGGAAGCCTCCTGCATTCATTAGTTTGGTTTCCTTGGTGATTCTCTTTAGATTACCTTGTCATTATCCCCAAGTCTCTTTTGGTTTGCTCTTTTCTCATTTTCTCTTTCTTTCTCCCAGAAAACTTCCACAGATAATCCATCATTAGTGAGCACGTATTGACTGTGTCCCTAGGCTCTATGGGGTCTGGAGTTTGAGGAGATGCAGATTAAACAGTGGGGGTGGCAGTCTGTGGTAGTGAGGTTGACCTGGTTGAGCAGGTGGATAGAACCAGATCAGTCACCCTTAACCCCTCCACTTCCATGCTCTACCCTCCCATCTCCTCCCACTACACCCAGTACTTTAGACAAAGGCACTAGAAAGAGCACAGATTTTGGAAGTCACCCAGACCTGTTTTTACATCCTGCCACCTTGTAAGCCATGTGGCCTGGTAAGGCACTTGGTACCCCAGGTCAGCGTTTCTTTAGCTGAAACATGAGTAGGGTACCATATGCCCCGCTTTCCCCAGGGCCAATCTTGGTTATGCCTTGTTTCCCGGGCACACATATGCATAGCATCTCTTTTCAGTGTCTCTGTTGTCCAAATAGATTATATGAAGATCCTACAAAAGGGGATGACTCTTTAAATCCTGTTGTGATGAGGGTGGCATTTCAAGGTGTCTACTATAGCGTGTTGGTACATAGATCCTTGAGATGGTACCTATTATTATTATTAATAATAATAATGATTTTAATGATGGTCCCACCCTATCTAAGTGGTTTACTTCGATGTGGTGAGTCCATACGTGAACGTGGAATAGAAAAGACCATTTTGTTGTACACTCCGGAACCTATTTAGATTTTACGCTTTGCATTAGAAATAGAATTAACTCCCACCTTGGTTTTTTAGGACCCCCATTAAATGTAAGACTCACAAGAATGAATTCACCAAAGTCAGAAGCAGTAATGATGAGCTTGGGTTGGAAAGGAGAAGAGATTAGGCACATTTTATTTCATTTTTAATAGGAAAAAAGTGCTATTTATAAAACAAATAAAGCATTCCAGGGAAGGGTGGAATTAATTACAGGCATAGATTGCTTTTTCAAAATTAATTCTCCTCAATGAGCTCTTTGGGTAGAGGTGAGAGCTGAACATCCTGGTAACAAAGTCACGGTCGAGAAGACGGGTGAGGTGTATTAGCAGAGGGGAGGGAGTCCAGCTGATACTCAAGACAAAACATATGAGAAATTTTCTATAGTGGAAATGGCGAAGAATTTATGGGAAAAAGTTTGTCAGGGACAAAATTAAGAGTTGGCCCAGTTTGTTTTTTTTTCCTGGAGTCATGAACCAGCGGCCACATGTATGAACCTCACACAAGTGCCAGGCCCCAGACTAGACCCTGGTACTGTGGGGATGTGGCACAAGGTGTGCAGACTACAGAGATGGAGACAGACACCGGGCAATGGCAGGACTGTGTACTGTGGTAGTGGCATGCTGTGAAGGTTAGGATGGGCTAGTTGTTGTAACAAACAGGCCCATGACTCAGCTCGGTAGACATTTATTTCTCTCTTGTATTATAGACTCATGCAGGTGTTTGGAAGGCAGTCGTCACATGGCTCCAACAATCTCCATGGCCTTGGAGTTCTCTGATGGATCCTCAGCAGCTAGCCAACAGATGGAGGGAAGAGAAAACTGCACAGGAAGGTTTTCTGGGCTAGGTTTGAAAGTGGTGCCCACAAGCCATTTGTCAGAGCTTAGTCACATTGTTTCTGCATAATGCCATGGCTGGGCAGCCACTTTCTGGCCACCATTCTACACAATGGAAGGGGAGTATTAGTCCTTTGGTGAACAGTCAACTGTTTCTGGGACTTAAACACAGAGGAGGACTGTATGGGGAGCCCAGATGAGAGAGAAACCTAACTGTGTGTGTGTGGTGGGGAGGAAGAGATATTATAGGCAATGGCTGGCTTCCCCGAGATTGATATTCAGACTGCATTTGAAAAAAAAAAATTAAGTCAGGATGGCAGTGAGAAAAGACTTGATTAAAATAGTAGAAACAGCACATGCAAGGGCACTGGGGTTCTTCATCTGCTATCCAACAAACCTTTACAAAAAGTGCCTTTAAGTTGCCAGGAATATTTTCAAATGCTGGGAAATGCTACGGTACACATAGATAGACAAATTTTCCATGCTCACTACCCTGTATTCTAGTGAAGGGAGACAAACGTAAACAACGAGCAAAAAAAGTACAGAACTTGTTATACGGGGGAGAACGGCATGTCTTTAAGTAGGACTGGAGCTAGGTTGTATGTTGAAAGTGGTGATGCTGGAAGTGAGAAATGATGAGATTGGGGGAGAGAGAAAAGGCCAGCTAGGAAAGGGCCTTTCATGCGGGAAGGGGCATTAGGAAGAGGAGATGGGCTCAGCTTTGGAATTATGGAAAGGTCTTTTGTTTTTTAAAATGTATTTATACAACATCACAGAAAAAAGCAAAAAAAAAAAAAAAATAGAATCCCTACTTTGCATTCTTTTATTAGATAGCAGTGGGCACAATTTATTGACTTAATGTTATTTGATTTATACATTTAGGGTTAGTTGGCTTCACTATTTCCATATCTTACATCCTCCATCTGTCTTGGTTTGGGTTGGCCCTTGAAGTTGCCTGACCAGGGAGCTAGCACAGGACAGCGCAGGGAAACTCCTCAGAGCCTTTGGTTGGCCCCCACCACTGTCTCTGAGCCAGGCCAGAGCCAGAACCACTCCCTTGAGGTGCTCCTTTCTTTTGAGCTCTTCACATTTCACTTTCTTTCATCACTCAAATGCGATGGCTTCAACCTCTTCACGACCAAGCTGGAATTCTAGCTAACATCTTTGATTTTGAACTAAAATTAAAAAAAAAAAAATCAAATAGTAATGGATAACTTAGAACTGATTGTACTATTCTTTTTTTTTTTTTTTAAGATTTCATTTATTTATTCATGAGAGACAGAGAGAGGGACAGAGACATAGGCAGAGGGAGAAGCAGACTCCCTATGAGGAACCCGATGCAGGACTTGATCCCAGGACCCCAGGATCACGACCTGAGCCAAAGGCAGATGCTTAACCACTGAGCCACCCAAGCAGCCCTGATTTGCTATTCTAATAGAAGTGTACAGATATATTTGGGGACTAGGAAAGAAAAGAGTATTGAAGTTAACAACTGCAATTATTATTATAACAGAACAGCTTTCTTGAAGACCAGAGCTTCAATCTTCATATGTTTTTAAATTAACTTACAATGATGTGACTAAACGTGCCTATTCCCTGATTACAGCTTTGTGTGCTGCTGTGGCTCCTGGCAGTTTTAGCATGTAATTTTGTAGTAATGCTTTGTAATAGGAACATGGCTGTCTTTGAAAGATAATTTAAAATATTCCTCAGAATAAGTATGACCATCAACTGGAAGGAGACTGTTAGAAAGAGAGTTTGGGTTTCCTAAGGTATATCATTAGTACTAGTGGTTTTATGTTCAAAGAACCTTCCCCCCTTAGGTAGAAAAACGGAAGCACAATAATCAAGGCAGAACATTATGCTTGTCATCTTCCAGATTCAAATGATTGGGCTCTAACCTGAGCATAATGAAATTTCAAAGATGAAGTGAGTTGCCAGAAGTGCAATTGCTTAGAGCATGGAGGAAGGAAGGAAAAGCGTCAGAGAGGCATCCCATGATAACTCAACTTACTCCAAATGTTCTGGAAATGTGACAGATGCTGCTGCTAAGGTAGGGTTCAGGTTGTGGAGCATTCCCCTCTGGGCAGCACCGGGAGGTGTCACTGTGAAAGGAGCTGGGCTCTTACACCTACCTACCCACTGGCAAAGGAAAGGAAGCAGGAAGTTTGGAGACTGACTTGTTTCCATAGTGAAGCCAGACAAATTCAGGCAGAGATCAGAAGCCTGAAATAAACAGTCCTTCAAAGCTCAAGGTGTCCAAGAAAGAAAACTCACTTCCTTTCTGTTGTTTTTACTGAGAAACTATGTGCTAGATATGAGGTATGAATTGAAAACCAGTGTTATCGATTGCTTATTTATTTATTCAAACTCACACTTACTGAGTATCTTCCATGTGCTAGAAATGGGGGCCTTGAGCCCTAAAGGTCTGAAAGATGAATAAGATGAATAGTGGTTTTACCTTCCAAGGCTCAAAAATCCAGCAGGAAGTGGATTAATCTATTTGTTTAAATTTGTCATTTAAACAAATAGGATTAATTTGGTAAGATAAGTGCTAATAGAGGTATACACAAAATGCCAAGGGAAACCATTCTAAGACGAGCTCAGTGAAGTCGGAAAAGTTTCATAGATGATACGATATTTGAGTAGATTAAACTTATCTTCCTTTATCTATCTAAATTCAAATGGAATCAATAACATGAACAGATTTTGCTATTCAGCACTTCTTAACTACCCAAACCACAAAGACAAGAAAATAGTTTTCTAAACCTGGCACCCATCAGATTCACCTGTGGGGGCCGAACAAAATTTCTATGACCTTCAAACATAGGAAAAGACTCGTGACTAACTCACAATAAAATAAATGCAAATTATTTGTTAGAATGGTAAAAAATAAAACCCATTCTGTTTGTGAGACTTGTGGAGAAAACAGATCCTTTCATGTGTTGGTGGTGGGAATGCAAACCGATTCTAAGCAGGGAGAATTTGACAATACATTATAGAATAATAATTAAAGAAGCATTTATTCTTTGGCTCAGCAATTTCACTTCTAAAAATGTATCCTAACATATACCTGTGTAAGTACAAAATAACACGCATGGGTAAATTATTCTCGTGGCTTGCATTTTCTCTTTCTTCTTTTTTCTTCTTCTTTCTGCTTTGCCTTCTTCTCTTTTCTTTTCTTTCTCTCTTCTTTCTTTTCTTCTTCTGTTCCTTTCCTTCTTCTTTCTTTTCTTCTTTCTTCTTCTCTCTTCTTCTTTCTTCTTTCTTCTTTCTTTCTCCTTTCTCTCTGTTCTTTCTTTTCTTCTTCCCTTTCTTCTTTTCTCTCTTTCTTCTTTCTTTCTTCTTTCTTTCTTTCTTCTTTCTTTCGCTTCTTTTCTTTCTTTCTTTTCTTTCTTTCTTTCTTTCTTTCTTTCTTCTTTTTTCTCTCCTCTCATTACTCTTTCTATAATTTGAAAGTAATTGGATAACTGAAATGAGCAGTAGTAGAGGTTGCAGGATGAATCCTAATACAGCTACTTAATGGAGCACATGCAGCCATGAAAGAATGAGGAAGATCTCCATGTACTGATGGTGAAATGCTACCCCAGAATACTTTGTTAATTGTAAAAAAAAAAAAACAAATAAATAAAAAATAAATAAATAAATAAATAAAACACCAAATGAAGAACAGTGGTGTGCTATACTACTTTTACTCAAGAAGAGAGGACGTAAGAATTCATGTATTTTTTTCTTTATTTGCTCCTCACAAACCACTGGAAGTTTAAAATCAGAACTAATAAAAATGGTAACCTATCTAAAACTTAAAAATCATCTCACAAGTTAAAGAAAATTGCAAGTCTGGTGCAAATAACTTTTTTTCAGAATGATTTAGAGTAAATTGCTGAAATGGTGCTTCCTTCACACCCCAAAAATTTAGCGCGTGTTTCCCTGAAACATGCTACGCTCACCACATCAGGACAGTAACATGGAAACATGGTAAGTGTGGAATCCCTAGGCCCCATCCAAGTTTCAGTCTCTGAGTGTCCTTGAGAATAAGAAGTCCTTGCTGAGAAATCACATGCTACATTTAGTGTCAGGTCTCATAAAGTCTGGAGCAGTTCCTCAGTCTTTATTCTATGACCTTCTGAAGATTTTGAATATTGCCAACTCATTATGTTGAAGAATATCTCTTGATTTGGATTGTCCGATGTTTCTCATGATTAGATTCAAGGCTGTGCATTTGGGGATAAACATAACAAAAATGATGTGTGTTCTCGTTTCATAATTTCAAGTTGTCTGTTACCGATGATGTCGACTTTGATCACTAGATCAAGATGGTCCACAACAGTTACTCTTTTTCTGTTTGTGATTATTTAGTAAGTAGTTCATGGGAAGGGACTTTGAAAGTGTGTAAATATCCTGTTCCTCAACAAACTTTGGATTAATTAATTCATATCATGGTTTCCTATATTACTCATAGATTATGGTTTGTTATTATCATTATTTGGAGGCCAAACTGTGCCAAATTTGACTAGTAGGAGACCCTACAAGATGGCTTATGTGTCTTTTTGAGATGGTTTCATTATTCTTGGAGTACTTCCATGCTTTCTGGCACAAGGTGTTCTAATGTTGGACTTTCCCTGCCCCAGCCCTGGAATCAGCCACTTCTCCAAGGATACCTGGTTCCTTTTACTGGAGAATGATGTTTAGAAACTAAGATTTATGTGATAGCTGTGCTTATTATTTTTGTGGTGTCTGCTTTAAGGCCATATTAGTGGACAGATGAAGCTATATATATATATATTTGCATGTGCATAAATTTACATCTATCTTTATTTCTGTGTCTGTGAGTATATTTTGGAATTGAGGTCACCTTAATAGCTTCAGTTTCTATTTAATATCACAGGTTTCATTCTCGTTTTCTTCCTTTCTATTATTTGTTACATCTCTCTCTGACACTAATTTGGCTTCCATTTTCCTATTTGCCTAATCCACCTTTTTGTAATCAAATCTCCCCGCCTGCCATCTGCTTAAAAGTAGAAGCTCTGTATTGGTTAAATTTGAATTGGAAATCTCTCGGCATAAACATATGATTTAAAAATACCGCCATGCATATTTCCTCCTACCTTTATCCATTGAAGGGCCTAGAAGCATTGACAATCCAGTGGCAGTGAGTAACCCCTAGCACCCAGATTTGCTACCATTTAGCAAAATTACTCTTTAGAGAAATGGCTGATTCTGGGTCTGGGTGAGGGAATGAGCCTGGGAATAACCTTGCTGGGCTAAGAAAGAGCCAATATGAAGGGCAAAGATGGAAAAATTAGAGCTTCAAAAAGAGTCACTACAATGGGATGAAACATGCTCACTATACAAATCTGTAAGTGTCTAAATGATACTCAGAAAAGAGAAAACCAAGACAAAACAAACAAAAACACATACCATTTGCACCTACTCTTTACTCTGAAAAGTGAGAATTCAAGCTGAATAATTATTTACTCTGCCTTTCCAGGAGGAGCAGTTGATCAGATAAATTTCTCTCTTGCTCTCTCTCTGTCTCACAAAGATCATCAGCTAATAAATACAGAATGAATGATAGAAATAGAAAAAAATCACCATTTCTCAACCCCTAATGAAGGAATTGATTGAGGCCAAAATCATCAGAGGATGATAAGCCATCAGGTGATATACTGATGGAGAATTGGATAGTATAGTGCAGCTGAAGTTATTACTCTACAAATGATCTGAAGGTTTAAAAAGAAAATGGAAATTTACTAGTGGAGGGTGGAAAACCAGCTCTGGCTTACCAATAATGGCTCAGTTAGATGTGATGTGCCTCACGATGTGTTGCAACGTCATATAGCATAAATAATGATATCTTGCTTAAAATATTTACCTGGATGTAATCCAGCCTCTAGATCCAAACTCTAGTTTACAGGGAATGCATGCGTGAGTGGAATAAGTTACACGACACTACAAAACCAGAAAGTCAGCCATTCCAAGGGACACCTGGCCTGGTCTCTCCAAGTTAATGTCATGCCAAAGAATGGGGAAGGGGGAGCATTGTTTAGGCTATAAATGACTTAAGAGATATATCAACTGTACATAATGTGGATTGGATCTTGGTAGGGGCTAAAATGGGAGTAACATACATTTTGGAGAAACTGGCAAAATTTGAATATAGATTAGGTATTAGATAATAATAAGGAATTAATATGATTTTTCAAAGCTGCATAATGGTATTGATTTTAACAAGGGAAATATTTGTATTTTAGTGATGTTCATATAATGTTATTAAAGATACTTTAGTAAAAAATTGAGGTAAATATGATAAAAATGTGAACAACAGTTAACCTAGATAATAGGCATATGGGTGTCATTATACTCTATTTTTCTACATGTTTGAAAATATCATAATAAAAAGTTAAAAGTAATTCTGACTCCCAGTCCCAACCCAGATCTACTGAATGAGCCTAACCCTTAGTTGTCATCTTATTTTGTCAAGTATGCTATCTCAGTGAGGGAATGGATGAACAAAATGTCTTTTTCAAAGTGTAATCTTCTTCCACAAATATTGACCAGGTCCCTCTTGAGGGTCAAGTACTTTTCTAGGTCCTAAAGATTCAGCAGTGAACAAACAGATACAAGGGATCTGAAATCCTTGGAACTTAGTATCTTGCCTTCTCCATAGTAGGACTTTTTAAAAACAAACAAACAAATTTTTTTAAAGATTATATTTATTTATTCATGAGAGACACACACAGAGAGGCAGAGACCACAGGCAGAGGGAGAAGCAGGCTCCCTGTGGGAAGCCCGACTCGATCTCAGGACTCCGGGATCATGACCTGAGCCGAAGACAGACTCTCAACCGCTGAGCCACCCAGGTGTCCCAAACAAACAAACTTCAAAAAATTGTTAAATATAATAAAAAACACAGAAAACAGATGGACAGTTTTATGACCTGTTGGACAGTACCACCCTGCCCCACACAGGACCCAGAGCCTTCTCAGTGAGCCAGGACCCTTCCATGCCCACCCCCACAACCCCCAAGACACAACCCTCTTCCTCCCCAGAAGAGTAGGTTTTAGAAGGCTATGGCAAGTTCAGAACCCTGCCCTTAGTATTCTTCTGAGTATTACTCTACCCCTCAGAAGTAAAGTTTTACATTTTTCCTTTGGTTCAAAAGATTTTCATCTCAAAGTTTTACAAAACAGTACAATTCAGACATGCCTTATTAGACATGCGATTTTCACTTTATCATATCAAGGAGATGGAGCAGCTCTGGGGCAGACTCATTCCTGATTCACAGCTAATTCCGAGAACATAATGTCATAAAGGATCTTCAGATGCAAACGCATAATTCTATCGTGGTGGAGTGAAGAAATTAAAATGTTATTTAAAGTAACCTCAATGCCAGCTTCAGTGAATAAAGTTAGGGTCTCAAGAGACTGTCTGCAGAGTCATTATGTTGTAACACTGTTAAAAAAGGTGACCCGAGGCATTGCTCATTACCTGGGCTGCCTGAATCAAATGAGAAATAAGCTTCTCCTCCCTAAAACACACACACACACACACACACACACACACACACACACACACACACAAATTGAGAAATTTAATCTTCTCCCTGTTTTATTTGATTTTTTTTCTCTTCTAATTTAAGTCATTCAGTTCCAGACCGGAAATATTATAAAAATGGGCAACGTGTTCCCTGTCCAGCTGTTCTCAGAATGCCCAGATCTTGGCAACCACAACAAGGATCGAAAAGTAGAGATACGTGCATTTCGTCTGGAAGTTTCAAAGCTCTCATCCCAGGTAATTTTACATGCACAATGACACACCATCTTCACCAGGCTGTGGTGTGCGCTGAATACAATAACAAGCACGTAGTGTGGGGTGGGGGCGTACCCCAGGAGAGTTTGTGGGTGGCTGAGGTGGTGGGGAGGGTCCCAGACTGGGTGGGAACTGGGCTCCCCTTCCAGCAACTCCATCTCCTACCTGGATGGCCATGGGCCCACCTCTGTGTGGTGAAGCCTCAGCCCCCTCCTGGGTGAGTGGAAGCAGATTCCTCACAGGGATGCTGTGAGGATTCATGAGGACACCTGCCACCACCTGGGGGCTACTGTGGGCCACCGTGCTCCTCCCACCTGCTATCTCCTGTGTTCTCGACGTTCCTACCTGTCCCTCCATTACTCAAGAATGACTAGAAAATGGAGGAAGCCTAAGCATTTCTGAAAAGGGCGCGCTTTGGCCCTTTCCACTCCCGGGCCCCCAGAGGGGAGGCTGCTCGACTGCATCCTGAGTCCTCAACCAAGAGTTTTAATCTCTTCCCAATTACTTAATCTCTCTACACCTGAATTTCCTCACGTACGAAATGGAGATGAAGAGAGTATTTCCCCACTGGGCTGTAGTGAGGATTAAATGAGACGACGAGTTCTTGCTTTTATGAATGCTGTTCCAGGAACGTTCCACAGAGTCTGGAGCCTGAGGCCCAGCGGCCAAGTGGCGGCCTTCACTGTGCTTCGAGGACCCCATCTCACCCCTCCTGGTCTGAAGGAGGGGGGCACGATTTGGAGGCAGCTGGGGTTACAGGATGACAAATGTCGCTTGCAGGACGCAATGGGAGCTCCCACAGCAAGGCCTGGAAAACATTAGTGAGAGATGGGGAAGACACAATCGCATTACCCTTCTCTTTCTATCCATCACTTGCCTTTCTCTAGTCAATAAATGTCTCCCAGCTATTGCCTCTCGGCCTCTTCCTTGGGGTTTAGAGCTTGACACGTTAGATTTTAATGAGGAAGAATAGCCACATTTGGCTTTTTATCTTCTCTCCTTGAGCAAAGCCTTATATTTGGTTGCTTTCTGGAAGAAAAATAAAAGTGTATCATGTTGTTAGTCTTGGACTGGACATTAAATAAAACAATCAAATGGAAACAAAATGTCAGCAATCGGCTCTGAGGTCTCAGGGGCGAGCTTCCTGGCCACCGAGGCGCTGGGAAGTGTGGCTCCTCACAGAAGGAGCATGGGCTGTTGCTTTCCCAAAGTCTTGGAGGGCCTACCGTCGCGCAAAGCTGGTAGGCTCTATTCTCAAGCTGTGTAACTGTCTGCATTTTATTTCTCTTCTTGGTGCTCATTTGAATGCAGATGTGTGCCCAAGGGCTGGGGGGACTCAGGCTGCTCTGAGGACCCTCATTTCCCCTGAGTATCTATCTTCTTTGCTCACCGGCCTGAAGTTTGTCGCTAGCCATCACCTCCAGAAGGCCACTGGTGAGGCGCTACATAGGAGGTGTTCCTTGCCAATGGCAAAATCCAGAAGAGAGCTTACATGTTCTACGAGGTTCTTTCTCACCTTAGAATTTTAAGCAGTACCTGCAATTTCATCTGAAGGGATGGCGATAATCATGTTACTGCTTACACTTGCATGAGCACTTCATTCCTTATAGAACTAGAAAATCTCAGTCTTCGTGACCCCCCTATGCAGTAGTAGGGTGGCAAGGAGATGTCATTCCGATCTTATAAATGAGAAATAGATAGGGGGCCTGAGCAGCTTACTTAGGAACACATGGTAGTCCAGCGTGCCTCAGCAAAATCATCAGACCAAGAGTGTAAAGTAGTTCTTAAATTCACCCTGGTATTCAGAGGCTTTGGAAGCAAAATCTTTGCTTGGATGGAAGGAAACTAGTATTTATGGAGTGCTTACACCAAGGGTGAGTGGTTTTACCTGTATTCTTTCCCAGTGGGTAGCCACCTCCCTGTGTTGTTATGTGTGAATTATTCCCACTTCACAGATGAGAGAACTGAGGTTCAGGAAGTTTATGTGACTTGCCTACTGGGAGGTGGAGATAGACTTGAACCTGTCTCCTCTTGCTCCAAAGCCCAGAACTGCCGGGATCGTGGAATACAATTCCTGACTAGACTTTCCTAGCGGGAGCCATCACAACAGACCTTCCCTCAAGCAAAGGTGGTCTTGGCCTGGTGTGGCTGTGCAACCCAGGCCTGACTGTCCAAGTAGCCACAAACCTTCTGTGATGCACCCTGCACACTGGAGAGTCATGGAAATCCTGCGTTAACGTCACTGTTGACAACATATTTATGCTCCAGGCCATGTTTCTTCACGCAGTAGTCAAATAATTTAAAAAGGCATTTAAGCAGGCCTATTTATTAGTTATGCTCCATCTGACTGATAAACACAATCTGTTGGACTGGCTCGGACTAAAAATTAATTTATTATTAAAACATTGCTGAAATATAACCAATTTCTTGGGTTTACATGAAATCTCATGGTGTTGATATATTATCCACTCTACTATCAAATGTTTAGTTAGGCTCAGAATGAATCATTTCATCTCTTTTCATAACTCTTGCTTTGTCATGAAGTTTGTTTGGTTTAACGGCTGGTTAGATAGCCCCACAGCAAACTCTTTTATAACTCCATATTTTTTTTTCCCTAAAAGAAGACAGAAGTTATAGATATGCATGGAGCAGGAGGCTGTAGGAAAAAGCAACTTGCAGCTCTTGGTAACTTTGGGCAAGCCATACTCGGGATCAGAGAACAGAGAAAGGTTGTCTTGTGAGCAAATGAGTTTGGTTGTTTACTGGAAAAATCAGCAGTAGAGGTAAAAGTCCAATGGATTTTTAAAAAAATTCCCACTGAATCCTTTTTCTTCAAAAGTCTTGAACTGTTTGATTCATGGAGGAAATCTATTTAGGTAGGTGCAGCTGAATCAGGTTTCTACTTGGACTCTTATATAAAGTTTCTTTTGTCTTCAGGAATTCTGAGCTTAGGAAGAAATGCAGAAGGAATTTGCGTCCATCCTCTTGATAAAGCCCCCAAAGTTGAAGTGACTTGTCTAAGGACACACAGCTGGTTGGGGCAAAGGCGGAGTAGAGGGGGTCTCCTGCCTCTGACTGGGCTGTTGTTCAGCTCCAAGTGGGATGAGCTGGCCTGTGTAAGAAACAGGAAATTCGTGTGGGTTGATGGGAAGTTGGTCACATGAGTGGTAACTCACAAGTAGGTGACTTGATGCGACTGATAATGTACATTTCTGTATGCTACATAGCTGTAAAAGCTTCAAACAATATGAGTAAGTATAATGTATATAAACACGAAAGCCCACCTCTTCCCCGGCCCCTTCTGCTCTCACTTCCCAGAGCTCGCTACCAATAATAGCCTGGGCCTAAGGCCATCTGGATTTTTATATGGACATTTAAAACTCTTATCTCTTTCCCAAAACACCCAAAATTTACTTTTAAAAATGAAAATTGTTTATATATACCTAATCTTCTGTTAATTGCGTTTTCATGGCAAATTTTTAGAAAAGTTATTATGTTCTATTTTATAGTCTATTTCAAGAAAATAGATCATGGCTTCTTTCCCTATCTCCTTCCTTGTGTGGTATTCCAGTAAGTAGAACGGGATTTATTTAACCAGTTTCCTATTGATATAAACCTTGCTGTATTCTCTTGCCAATTTTGAAAAATTACGAATCGTGACCATGGCATATTCTATTAGCAGAGCACGACACCATCCAGCCTGCCTTTTCCCTCCCCTTGTAGTTGTACGAGTTCCTTCTACCTGCCTCTGACCCCCATTCAGTCTTTTTGCTATTTCCAGTGAGGCATATAAGTTCCTACCAGTGTATGCTGGGCACAAGGCAACACACAGCTCTAAAATTCAACATAATCTGTGCTCCTGTAGTGATTCAGGGTTTTGCAGAGCTGTAGGCTCATTATCAAGAATATGAGCAGGCCGTTATTCTGTAGAAGCCAGGCAGTGCTGGTTACGAGAAGCTCGGAATGAGAAATGTCAAAATCAGTCATGAGCAATTGTACAGCTGAAAAATGCGGCTACTAATTCTTTTCCTAGGAGGGTAAAAGGAAGTTAGTGTCTGAACTTAAGAAACTTTAAAAATTCTACATATTATCCCCCATGTCATTGATAATTCAACACTTATCTAGTGTGGACTCTAGGGCAGGTTCTGGATTAGGCCCGAGGCTTTGATGCACCTCACACCTGGCTTCCACCCCGAGGTGCTCCGGATGCTGATGTTTTAAAAAAGACAGTGTGTTCTTCGGTGGCTATTGGATGCTTTGGTAACATTAAAAAAAAAGGGAAAGAAAAAAAAGAAAGAAAGACAAGATGAACATGGAGAAAGCAGAAGAGAGGAGTAAGAGAAGAGAGGAGAGCTCCCTTCTGAACCCTGTATGCCCGGAGCAGTGGTTTCCATATTTCAGTGGGTATCAGAAAGCCTAGGGTGCTTGTATTCAAGCACCAAATTATTAAGAAGGAGAGAAAAAAGAAGAAAGAAAGAGAAGAAAGAAATAGAAGAAAGAAAGAAAGAAAGAAAAGGAAAATTCAACTGAAATAAAGGAAATTAGCAAGACATACGAAAGAAAGAAAGACCATCCCTACCGTAAAGAAAGCCATACAGCACGAAGATCAAAGAAAAGTAAGGAAGGGATGAAGGTGACAAGTAAAAAACAGGAAGGAAGAAGACAAAAAACTCAGCTCTCAGCAATCTCTCCTTTGCTTCCCCTCCCACCTCTGTGTCCGTCTCCTCCCCCCTCCAAGGGTTTTCCGGCTGCCCACCCCACCCACAGCTCTCGGGGTGGGGTGAGGGGCCACATCTGCAGGAATTCCGGCCCTCTGCTTCTCCTCACCTGCTTGGTTTATGGACTTCCCATGTAATATTGTATTTTATCGCATCTCACTGCTAAAAAGCAGAGCAACCACACCGAATTTGAAAGCCATTGGCCCGGAAGATGCACTTAAGACTGCCACCTGTCCTCTGGCCCAGCCTCTCCTTTCCAGTTCACCTCCAGCTGCTCCGCAGTGGGACCCTCCTCTCTTGGATCTTCTTTGGGTCTTCTTGCCATCCACCAACACCCTGCCATCTTGCTTTTTTCCCTTGTGACAAGCACATTGAGCACCTGGGCCCTCAGCTCCAGGCCTCCTCAGATTCTATCTCACCCCATCCTGGGGAGCCAGTGAGGGCCGTCTGCTAGGTTCCTGCTGGAGCCTTCTTCCTGTGACATCCTTTGTGTGGGTGTTAAAGCCAAAGCGAGGCCCTGTGGCCTGAGGACTAGGGGTTTGGACTCTGAATTCTGAACACCTGGGTCACTCCTCACTGTCTATGGCCTTGATGGGCAAGCTCATGAGCTTGGTGAGCCTTCCATTCCTCACCTGTAATCATTCCGATTTTATAGGGTTACTATGGGGACTAACTCCAGTGGCTTCCCACTGAATAAAAAAGCTAAAGTAATAACAAAACCCCCTCCCTCCCGCCACTCCTCCCAAGGCCCTATACAGTGTGCCTCCCCCTACTCCACTCCCTGTGGCCTCATTATCTTTCCTGCTTCATCTACAGTTCTTCTTTGCTCATTCCTTGAGGTCTTCCTTAAACATGTCAAGCACACTCCTACTGCAGGACCTTTGCACTGGCGGTTGCCTCTTCCGGAATGTTATTTCCCTCAATATCACAATGCTTTTCTGATCTCCTTCCAGAATTTGCTCAAATATGGCCTTCTCATTGAAGACTTCTGGGGCCACATTATCTAAAATGACACCCTTCTCCCCCCCCCCTTGGCACTCTCCCTCTTTTCAATTTTTCTCCTTCCCGTACTATAGTGCTTATCATTGTCCTAACTCTATAATTGACCTATGTATCTATTTTTTGTATGTCTGGATCTTTATCTCTTGTTCACTCCAGTACCCAGAACACTACCTGGCACACAGTGGGTACTCCATAAATATTTAAACAAATTAACGAATGATGAAATAGGTAAGGCAGGCAGATCCTTTTGAGGATATGAGCTTTGATGTTTTGATGCCTCAGTTTGCTGGCTACCCAGCTTAGTTGTATTTGTACACATGTGGAAAATCAGATTTGGAGGGAGTGACAAGAATTAAACTCAGCAGGTGTTGTTCTGTCCTGCTTAGTTGTTTACAGTGAGCCACACCGGGCCCCGGTCCAGCTCCTGCCTCTGGGGAGAGGAATCCTCTTGTGGTGTACACATCTGTGCAGGAGCCCAATGACTACTCAGGAGACTGCCTGATGCATGAGGAACCAGAGCAAAGAGAGCTGGTTATTCTCAAAAGACCCTCCTCCATTTATGATTCATCTATATTTATGGTTATGTTGCATTAAAAGAATAAGGAAATGTCAGAAACTCCTTTCTTTGGAAGATCCTGAAGAACTGCTACAAATTTTACTCTCTGAGTCTGCTTTGCCTGTTCTGTGGGAACCATGGCCAGGCTTACGGCCAAGGGAGCTTCCTTCATTTCATCATTTTCCCCTTCTGAGTTACATGTCTTCAAGGTTACAGATCATCTTTAACTGGTTTATTGTAGGTTGCTCTTCCCTAAGGGACCTGTTTATTTCCTTTTTTATTTTTTGTAAGTAGGTTCCATGCTGGGCACAAGAGTCCAATGTGGGGCTTGAACTCATGACCGTGAGATCAAGACCTGAGATGAGATCAAGAGTCTGACGCTGAAAATGACAGAACCACCCATGCGCCCCCAAGGGACCTATTTCTTAAGGTCTTTGGGAAAGTGATTCAAATGTTAATAGACCCCATGCACCTTCCAGCTGAGATCCAGTAACACTTCTCATTTTTTAAATAAGATAGCAGATGAATACCTTTTGCCGCTGGAACCAGTCTGCAATTTTTCATATTGGTAAGCACTAATCCTTATCAACCTCATAACTTCAATAAACTCCATAGATGTCTTAGTTCATTCCAGCTATATAACAAAATACCACCACCTGCATGGCTTATACACAAGGGATATCTATTTCTCACAGTTTTGGATGCTGGAGTGTTTAAGATCAAGGTGCCAACATGGTTGTGTTCTGGAGTGGGCCCTCTTCCTGGTCCATAGCTGGTACTACACCCTGTGTCCTCACACGGTGGAAAGGGCTAGGGACTTCTGTGCAGATTTTTCCTTAAGGCTCTGATTCTACAATGCAGATACCTCATGACCTCATCATCTTCCAGGGACCTCATCTCCTAACACCATCACCTTCTGGGGTTAGGATTCAAAGTATGAATTTTGGGGGCACAAACATTCATTGCAATAGACACAGTTCCAGTTCCATCTGATTAGAACATGGGACCCCATGCTTAAAATGACAACCATTTATGCACTGTAGGCATTTTTGCCTGATTGTCATAGCTCTCATATCCTGCAGTTGTGGGTTTCCAGGCTGACATTTCGTATGAGGAGCAAATGAACTTTGCCTTGGCTTGTCCATTAATGGCTATTGTGCACCCTCCAACTTGCTTGAAACTTTACTGACCTCTTCTCAATATGTGGCTATTTGACAGTAGCCAGCTATGGCCCAGGCTGAATGAGTTCAGCATGGATTCACGGTTGTTGATAACCAAGTCACGATTGTTACTGTGGTGACCCTTAGCACCTCTATCACATCACATAATTATCATTTCTTCTTTTGTGGTGGGAGACATTAAGATCTAGTCTCTTAACAAGTTTGATGTTCACAATACAGGACTGTTGTCTGTGGTCACCATACCATGCATTAAATCTCCAGGACTATTTACCTACTGGTTGCAAGTTTGTACCATTGGACATCTCTCCCATTCTCCCACCTCCAGTTCTTGGTAACCATCATTCTACTCACTGTTTTTAAGACTTCCTGCTTTTTTAGGTTGTACCTATAAGTGAGATAATATGTACTCATATTGTTTTTCTTTATCTGACTTATTTCATCTAGCATAATGTCCTCACAGTCTATCCAGATTGTCGCAAATAGCAAGATTCCTTTCTCATGGGTGAATAATATTATAAATACATTATTATACATATTATATATATATCACATCTTCTTTACCATTCATCTCTCAACAGACACTTAGGTTGTTTCTGGCTTCTTTTGATGAGTCAACTAACAGTATTCAGTAGCACAAGCAAGGTTGTGTTCTGCAACCCCTTTTGTATTAATTCAATATTAATGATATGAAACTGACTTTAGTAAATGTAAATGTCTGTTGGTTGGCCATAGAAAAATGATTGAGTGAGTTTCTTCCTGTACACTAATATTAATGTCACAGACTGGAAGTGGCCTGTGTGGGGTGATGCATCCTGTGATCACACCACTAACTGTAAGACTAGTCTTTTTTTTTTTTCCACACCAGTCAGAAGTGTTTTATTAAAAAAAGTTAATGAGACAGACAAAAAAAAAAAAAAAAAAAAACCTTTAAAGTTTTAAAGTCTGATTAAATTCAATATTAACTCAAGCTCCTTGATGGGGAAACCCAACGGGGAAAGACAACAAGTATGTCAGGGAAAAGCAGACAGTGGTTGACAAGTCTTCAGTGGAAAAGTAAGTTGCAACCTTATACAAGCTGCCCTAATGATTATCAAGTCCAAGTTTTGCTTTTCAAAAATAGGTTGTAATATATATATACTAGTATATTTGGTATATATAGATATACCAAAGAAACCACACAGACACCCCCAAGAGTACAGTGATGTAACACAATGAAATCCAAGGGATATAGGAAAAGCCAAATATGATAATACATACTAATAATCTATAAATAGAATAAGTCTTTCAATCCTGAAAAAAAAAGGGAAACCTCATGAATATAACACGTGAAAAGAGAACTAACCACACGTGGAACAACCCTAAACATTTTCCCAATGACTAAGTAACAAATGACAGCTTTGGACACCATTAACATGTAATTTTTACACCCAATATGTATGTATGTAAATTAATTTTTTCTACTCAATTACCATTTCTTCCTTTTGCTCTTTTCCCTAATTTTCTCTAGCAACATTTTTCCTTTGGTTTGACCAGTTGAACTCATAACTTTTGGAACCTAAAATGAATATCAACTCTTATTGGAAAACCACCCAGGAAATGCAATCCTAGAAAGGCAATTTTTTTTTAGATCAAAACTTTTTTTTGTTACAAAAACAAAAATAAATCCAAATGGGTAATGAAATAAACATTTTTTTAAGTACCCCATCCTGGGTTGTCTGTCCTAGAATTTAATAAACAGTTCAAGTTTAGGTTGCTTCAACACTTCTTCTGGATGCTATGATGCCTCCATCTTATAACCATGTTTCTCTAGTTCAGCTCATAACTGATTGAAGTCATCCTCTACATTGTCATCATCCCAATTATCCTCCCAGACATGCCCATCTTCATCTTCATCTAAACCAGTCCAGTCATCCTGGACATGAGGCTAGATGCCCAGGTTCCCATTGCTCCTCTCAATGAGGAAGCAGAAGGCATTCAGCCTCACCGGTGAGGCACCCCCCCACCCCCGTGACATTCCGAACCCCAAGCCTGTTTGCAAGTAGGGTCGCACAGGCTGAGCCTTGAGGGCCCTTCGCAGGGGTCCGGGCTTCCTGTGGGCGCCTCAGGGCTGAGCCCAAGAGCCCTCTCTGACTCCACCTTGGAGAGCAGAAAAGGCAAATTTTAACTGAAGTGGCTTGACAAAGTTAAGCATCTGTTCTCAATAGGACAATGTCCTCCATGTTAATTACTGGGTTAATGACTTCTCTTGGCTGGATCGCATGACCCAGCATGTTTTGCTTCTTAAGCTAGCTTGGAGGGATAATGGCGGTCTCTGTGGTGGGATACTGCAGAACTATGTGCACTAACACCCACCTGTTTAAGCTTTCAAGAAATACAAATCATGTTTTTTCAGTCTTTAAAAAAATTGTTATTTAGATTCAATCTGCCAACATATCACTCAGTGCTCATCACATCACATGCCCTACTTAGTGCCCATCACCCAGTTAGCCCATCCCTGCACCCACTTCCCCTTCCTCAACCCTTTGTTTGTTTCCCAGAGTCAGGAATCTCTCATGGTTGTCTCCCTCTCTAATTTTCTCCATTCAGTTTCTACCCCCCACCCCCCTTTATGGTCCCTTTCACTATTTCTTTTTTTTTTTAATTTATTTTTATTTTTTATTTTATTTTTTGTTTCTTTTGTTTTTTGGCTTTCACTATTTCTTATATTCCTTATATGAGTGAAATCATATGATAATTTTCTGTCTCTGATTGACTTATTTCACTCAGCATAATACCCTCCAGTTCCATCATGTTGACATAAGTAGTAGGTATTTGTCCTTTCTGATGGCTGAGTAATATTCCATTGTTGTATATATATAGACCACATCTTCTTTATCCATTCACCTGTCAAAGGACATCTTGGCCCCTTCCACAATTTGGCTATTGTGGATATTGGTGCTATGAACATTGGGGTTCAGTTGCCCCTTCATTTTTCTACATCTGTATCTTTGGGGTAAATACCGGTACTGCAATTGCTGGGCCATAGAGTAGCTCTATTTTTAACTTCTTGAGGAACCTCCACACTGTTTTCCAGAGTGGCTGCACCAGCTTGCATTCCCACCAACAGTGCGAGAGGGTTCCCCTTTCTCCAAATCCTCGCCAACATTAATTGTGTCCTGTTGTGGTTAATTTTAGCCATTCTCACTGGTGTGAGGTGGTATCTCCTTGTGGTTTTGATTTGAAATACAAACCATTTTAAACTATTTAAAACCATTTAAGTAAAATAAATAGAAAATATTGCATTTCTATTGGTCTGTTTTGCCTTTTGAACTAGCTTGGAGTGTGGTTCATGATGGAAAACACAATTAATTAGTTGCTATTCCAAGCTCCTTAGGTTTCAATAATTCTTACTCTTTAAGCCTCAGAACCATTTTTTTCTTTGTTTTTTGGTTTTTTTGTTGGTTTGTTTGTTTTTTGCAGTGATAATGGTATTCTTCATTAGCATTGCCACTATACTGGGACCAACACCCCCAGGACTGGAGTTATGTCACTGGCTTTCTTTCTGACTCCTTCAAAATCCACATCTCCAACTAACTAGCAGATATGGAATCTTGAAGTCTATTTATTTCCACACTGGTGACTGCTCCTCCCTCCTTGATCATATCTGCTGTGATTAGATTTGGACTGTCTGCAGCAGAGACCACAATATCTGCAAGAACGGTATTTTTTCTTCAGGTCTTCTTTGGGAGGCATTGCCTTCAGGGTGTTCCTGCGCCCCATCTGTGTGTAGGATCATTGCAATGGGCATTCCAACATTTTTGACCTTCCAGCAGCAACCACATTCTTCCCTAGGGTTGGAATGCTAATTTGCTTAATTATTTCCCAGACCTCCCGTGGGATAGCTGGTAATATGGAATACTGATCCAAACACATTCGCCCTCCTTGAATGACATGAAAGCCATCAACATCCTTGTCTGGAGGATTATCGCATTATAGATACAGCATTACAGATCTCGCCCTCATCAGTGTGCTCTGGGAGACGCAGCTGAACAAGGAGGCCACTTGTATTATCCTTATTCGGTTTATTGATTAAATTCCACAGCTCTTCTTCTGAAACTAAAGCTAATTTCACAATGGTTTGGTGGTTCCCACATCTGCAGCCACCTGGTTTTGTTGAGGGTGTAGGAGTGACTTGGCAGGATTCTCACCAACCAGAACCATGCTCACAATCACTTTGGCCACTTGTTGCCCAGTGCCAGCCATTCATCCAACTCCTACCACACTTCCTGCTTGATCTGCTAGGCAAGTTTCCTTCCAGAAATGACACCAGCTTCATTTGGAACTGCCAAGTGGCGGAAGGAGCAATGGCGGAGGTGGCAGCTCTTCGAGGGCCAGGGCAGCCCGGTGGCTGATGTGGACACAATGGAAGCAGCGGTCATCACCTGTCCCAGTGTCCACACCAGGCAAGACTAGTCTTCAGTCGACTACTTTACAATGAAAATAATTATTATGTGGCTGTTCTCCAAATGTAGTGATTCTAAGTTTAATAATCTAATTTTTAAATTAAAGCAGCAGTATCCCAACTGTTTTAATTATATCCCTCATTAATGAAAAAAATGTATCAGCACACTCTCCCAATCCATATGGATTTATTTATAAATTATATACCCATGCCAGTATATCAATATGTTATCTATATAGAAAGCATGCATAAAAGAGCAATTTAAAAGGGTGACATAGAGATAAAAGTCAGTGACTTTTTTTCTTATTTTATTCATTACTAGAACAATATCACTCAATTATGATGATGAATTAACATTCAAAGCTCATTCCTTTTAAAAACGCCTTGTTAATCCTGATGGCTTCATGTTCCCCCTTTGGCTAATAAAACAGGCGCCACACAAACTCAAGGCAAGGTTCATAATTAACAAGAGGGGAGGTAAATCCACATTTTAAGTAGTCTTTCTACTAAGTTTAAGTTTGGAGGTTGACTTTTGGTCAAATAGACCAGAACCTTGCTTTGCCTCATAATGTGGCTGATAAAAAGCTTGCATGTCCTAAGAATCAGAGATGTACACACTGTGCCATTTTCTTTTGTTTGGTTGTGCTTATTACTGGGGGGATTTGTGTTTACTCCTCTCCATTGTGTGAGAGGTAGTTAGTTGGAACCAGATGCCACATGCCACACACCCACTGAGACACATCTGGACTCCAACATGTGGCCATTCAATGAAAGTGAACAACAACAACAAAAATGCATCAGCTCCTTGCTTAGGGAACTTCCACTTTCCCTCCCAGAGACCTAAAGAACCACAGGGGGATGCTTTGGGCTGACCAAGCAGGTGAGGTGCCTGCATCAATGAGAATGTTTAAATAATAGGAAAATTGGACTCATTTTGTGTTGCTTCTTATAAATACAGATATAGATGCCCACTGTCTTACAGGGCCCCCAGAGTGCACAGACTCTAGTCAGAGACATATTTGCTACTACCTCGTCCTGTAAAGTTCACTGGGAACTTCCCAGTGCTGCTCATAAATGGATGTCCCAGAAAGCTGCTTCTCAGAGGTCAGGTGTTTACATAATAACTTCACAAGTTTGCCTTACCTATCTATTTTCTGTATTTCTGTTTTTAAAAATATTTTATTTATTTATTCATGAGAGACACAGAGAGGCAGAGACACAGGCCAGAGGGACAAGCAGGTTCCTTGCAGGGAGCCCCATGCGGGACTCGATCCCAGACCCCCGGGATCACGACCTGAGTTGAAGGCAGATGCTCAACTGCTGAGCCACCGGGCATCGCGCATTTTCTATATTCTTAATATTGATATCTGTATGACTTATAGGTTAAATTTATTTAAAAAGGAACTATTGTGTCACTGGCATGAATGGAAAAATCCGTCTCACTTCCCTTCAACTTGTTTGCCAAAGCCCTGTTCTTCTGACCGCAGTCTGCACCTCGCAGCTGAGAGCCCAGAGTGCCCCCGGCTCACCCCCCTGCCATGCCCAGCATTCAGTGCAGCCCAGGGACACCATGGACAGGAAAGTGCATCGCCCTCCACCTGCGACAGGCTTCTCAGCAACCAGCACACAGAGGGTGGGGAGGAGGAGGGTGCTGGCCCGCTGGCAGGCGCAGCCTTCACAGATCAGCTTGCACACCATACTCGAGGAACACATCTTTTTTTTTTGTTGTTTACTTTGCTTCTAGGAAACACAGAACTAAATATAAGACTCAGCTATAGTCATGATATTGTCCTTAGGGCTTGTGTATTAGGGTTAGAGTCCCTTACCACTCCTCACCCTGGGTCTTGATTTGCTACTATCAGTTGTGGCCTTCTCAGTTCTTATTCATTGTTGCGTTGATGGCACGCTGGTATTCTTGTGGATGCGTTCTTGTACAAGCCAGCGCAAAGCTTTGTGCAACACAGCAAACGTACATATCTCCTGTGACATTCCCTGCCTCTAGATGTCATTACTGAGTTCATGTCTCATGAGGATAGAAGTCTGTGTATCCTATGGAGGACAGCACTAAGGACGTATTGGATGCCTTATTATATCTAAGATATTTCACAACTTACTTTGTAAATTCTACACAAAGATCCACTCGCTTATTCTCAAAACAAACTTGAGTAAAGGGCACATGAGAATGTGGTAGAGGGGATCCTGGGTGGCTCAGCGGTTCAGCACCTGCTTTGGCCTAGGGTCTGATCCTGGAGTCCCGGGATCAAGTCCCATGTCGGGCTCCTTGCATGCGGCCTGCCTTCTCCCTGTGTCTCTGCCTCTCCCCTCTTTCTCTCTGTGTCGCTCATGAATAAATGAATAAAATCTTAAAAAAAGAAAAAAAGAGAATGTGGTAGAAGTGTTAGATGGCCAGTTCTCTCAAGAGACCATGTTCTCTCTCTGCCTCCCTCTTTCTTTCCCTCTCTCCCTCCCTTCCTTCCTCCTTTCTCTTGTCCCCTCTCTCCTTCCTCTCCCCTTCTCCCTCCTCTCTTCCCCTGTTTCTCCCTTGTCCCCCACCATAAGACCAATTCTGATTTAGCCTGGTGGAGGCTGAGATGAACCTCCTGAAGCAGAACCAATGTGTCAGAGCTGAAGCCATGCTGCCCCCAGATGCTCTTCCAATGGACCCCAGCTGAGCTCAGCTGAGCCTCTCTCAGATCAGCAGAACCACCCAGCCATAGACTTGTGGGAAATCATAAGTGGTTGTTGTTTTGGCCATTAGGTTCTGGGTGGCTTGCTCTGTGGCGACAGCTAACTGATAGACTCGGAGTGAGGTTACATGACAGTTTGTTGGTGGCAGAGCTAGGAGTAGAATCCGGCTGCTTCTTATTCCTGGTCTAGGTGTTTGTCTATCATAGCATATTCCTGAATCTATCTACCTGCCTTCCCCTCAAGGAGCTGAGCTCTTGTCTTCTGAAGAGTGACCGCTGGTGCATCCTGTCCCCTCATGGAGTCAAAGGCAGCCACATGGATGCATGGATGACATCCTTAGGCAAAGAAGGTCCATTTGGATTTTGCAGAATGACTCTCTGTTTTAGAAGCCGTATCAAACAGTCTTCGGTTGTTCTGGGACTATCTGGCATAGCCATCTGTCTGTTTTTTTTTTTGTTTTTTTGTTTTTTTTTTTGCAGAAAAATGTCATAAACCAAATCACATTAGCTCTATTTGATTTTCCATCTTAACGTGCGGTGTTAAAATAAAATGCACATTGTCATCTAGAGGTCATGGAATAAACACATCAATTCCCCGTGTGGCTGTGACTCTGAGATGCCTTCAGGGAACGTGGTGAGGTGCCTTTCCCTCCCGTTGCACCTTGGCGTCCTGCTTTACTTCTGCCTGGGGTATGAAATGTCAGCCTGTAGCTGATACTAGGCTTGATTTCTAAGACCAGCCTCATTCGCATGGCTTTGTAAAATCTCCTATCAACATAGTAAGAAAGGTCACTTAACAATGGGGCAATCAATAGGTTTCCACCCCATGAATGAAGTTTGGTGTAAAAAGAAGCAAAATAGTACCAGAAATAAATTATCAGCTTATCAACATGTTTATTAAGTGCATCATACTCGGAGCACCAGATGTGAGAAAGACAAAGGCTAAATGCCAGCAGCAGGGTTGCTAAGTAAATTATTTGGCTTGTCGCTGGTAATGAGAGGTTGTACTTGGTGGAGTCGCCATGAAATTATATGTTTCTGCTGTGTTGTTCCTCAATGAACGTGATCAACTCTAGGAATTGTTTGGATAAATTTTCCCTTTGGTGTTGACAGAAAAGAAAATCCTCTCTTAAGAGAAAACCTTTATAAGCTCCAAATGTTTTTTTTTTTTTTTCCAAATCCACAATCTCCTTATTTCTTCATTTTTGGATTATTGGTTACACAGCAATCCACGAATCAAACTGGTTAATAGATGTATCGAATATAATTTATGATGACCTCTAATTCTCCCTTTTCTTTATACCATGTCAAAAAAATACTGTTGATTTGAGTTATGCTCAAGACTTATACTGTATGTTGGCAAATCGAACCTTAAAAAAAAAAAAGGAGCAGTGACATTGTCCTATCCAGGTCATTTAAATCTATATGAGCAAAATAGTCATTGCAAGATTATTACATCAGAATTCTCTAATGGAAGACTTAGAATGAGCAAGAAGAACTTAGAAAGATGATACTTTGGAGAGCATTTCCAAATCCTATTTCTGCTGGAGAAATGGGCAAATCTTACAATAAAGCTGCTGATTTGATTAGGAAGACTACTAATTACACGCTGTAGCAACACCCTCACGCACAATCTCCTATTCATAGGTCTGGCATTTTCCCCATTTCTTGTTGAGAAAAACATTTCCTGGCTCAGTTGAGAAGAACAAGTCATTAGAGGCTCCAGTAAACAGTTCCGTGTGGGGTGTCCCTTTGAGCAAGCAGCTGTCCTTTTGGAATTGCCTTTATTGTTGGAGGCTCCCAATTTTGCAGTCAGGAGGTCGTATAAAATCAATTAAGTCAGAGGATCTCTGGGTAATCAGTTCCAAGAACTGTTGCCCCAGCTGTGATTATTTGCCGACTGTGGCAGCTGCCGCCCTATCCCTGTGTCACTGGTGCCCACGCGTTAGCCTTCACCTCCTGGCAGCAGTGTGGTCCCGCCCCCCTCACCCGCCCCCCCATCCTGGAGCTTGTCTCCTTGCCATCCTTGCTGGTTGGGTGCAGGCTGCCATCTCTCGGAGTCTCCCCGCTGGCTGCACCCGCCAGAGATGCCAGGAGAATGTCCCGCTGGGTTAACAGGTTGTGGCTTTCAGTTCCTCCTCCAGCAGGTAGGAAGCTGGAAGGAGAGTACCACAGAGTGCTGCTGTTGCTATGGCAACCAGAGCTGCTCCTCCGAAAAGCTGTTGGAGAGAAAAAGCTTCTCTCCTGATTCTCCTTCTGTATCTTCCCCTGTATCTTCTCTCCTGATTAAGGCACCTCGTTTCTCCTAATACCTGCGTCCACCTTGCCCCTGAGGAGATCACGCCATACTGTGGCTTTAAACAACTGAAAAGTGTTCATCTTTTCATTAAGGTACACATTCTTAAACCAAAAGAAGAAAATCTCGTAAGATCTAATCTTATGGTTTTATGCAGCATGTAGCTGGGTGAAGAAGCATTTTGATGTGTAGAGACTTGATTCAATCATTCATTCATTCATTCGCCAAGCGGGTATTGAATACTTGCCGTGAGCACCTGGCGAAATGCTAAGCCTAAGAGTTCAGAGATGAATAAGACGTTTCTGTCTCAGTCTGGTTGGAAAGGCAGATATGAAAATAAATAGTCACAATAAAGTAGTGCTGGTGTCTGCTAAAAGCCTGTCTGGCCCTGTGGGGCATACGGGATGGGTAAGTCGTTCTGCTGGGAGAGGCTGGGAGAGTCAGGAAAAGGCTCACCATGCAGGTGAGTTGTGAGGCAGGCACAGGTGTGTAGTAAGCCACCTCTTTAAATGCTCTCCTCAGTTCATTATCTTGGCCTAATTTATCGGCTAGTGGGTTGAGAAGGCCCAGGGAGTCTTCGTGAGATAAAGTGTAAATATGATTCAAAGAAAGCTGGGGGTGTCCACTTGTGAGTATTTGGAAAGGTGGAGATGGTAGTGAGGGGAGCAGGGAGGGTGAAGGCTGGGAATGAGGGGAACCACTCGGGAGACCCTCACGGGGGAAAGTCCTGGCTAGGCTGTTCAACTGGACCTGGGGAGCAGGGTGGGGGCAAGTGGAGGCTAGTGTGGGAGATCGGTGGGGTCACTGGTGAGAAAACATCCATCTGTTAGTAAGTGCAGTGGTGTAGTGCCATGGTTAACAGCGGGGCTTTGGGATTCAACACATAGGAGTTTGTTTCCACTCTACTACCACTAACTGGACACTTGGAACAAATAGGAATCTTTCTGGGCCTATCTTCTCAGCTGTACAGTGGGGAATAGAGATCTGTTACCGGTCGCATTGTGTCCTCCTTCCAAATCCATATGTTGAAATCCTAACCCCCAGTATTGTTGGGAGATAGCGTCTCCGGAATGTGGCTATATTTGGAGACAGAGTACTTAAAGGGATGATTAAGTTTAAATGAGCTCAGTAGGGTGGGCCCTAGTACAATATGACTGGTGTCCTTATATGAAGAGGAAATTGGACACAGACACATACACAGGGAAGATGATGTGAAGACACTGGGAGAAGATGGGCATCTACAGCCAAGGAGAGAGGCCGGGGGGAACAGCTCCTCCCCTCCACAGCCCTCTGTAGGAACCAGTCCCATGGACACTTGCTCTGGGACTTCTAGCCTCAAGAACTGTGAGAAAATAAATCTGTCTTGTTAAGACCACCCAGTCTGTGGGGCTTTGTTATGGCAGCCCTAGGAAACGAATACGTAGAGCTGTCGTGAGGATTACATAATTTATATAATATACCAAAGCATGTGATAATATTCAATATGTGGTAGCTATTGTTATCAATGACAATAAAATTGGCTCTACTTTAAACAAAAATAAATCCTAACTCACTTGCATTATTGGACTGATAAGGCTCTCAAGATTATTTGATTTCTCTGGTTAACTGAGTGCCAGAGGGTCCTTTGTTTCCACTCTGACGTTTAAGCCTTTTAATATGCCTCATCCATCCTTATACTGATTAAAATTAAACCTTTTTTTGATTTACAGACCCGAGTGCCTCCTCTTTAATTGCAAGAGATTGAAATTGAACGTGTACTGCTTTGTAAAAAGAAGTTTTGTTTTGTTTTGTTTTTAATAAGTCAGTCGAGTTGTCAATGTTCTCTAATGACTTGCTTCTCTCTTTTTTTTTTTTTTCCACAATGGAGTGCTGAAAAATCCAGTTTAACTTTAAGGTGCTAGGCAATTGAATAAATCCAATGTGTCAACATTCTTTGCTTTTCATGGGCGCATTCTGCAAAACACAAGTGTTACATAACTGCTCTACATTGTAAGGGCTCAAAACTTGTGTCTGGAACTTTAATTATAATAAAAAAACATATGCAAATTACTATCATTGTCTCTATTTATTTTGGACCAGCTGCTTCTAAAACAATTAACAAACAAATCATGTAAATGTAATTAGTTAGGAGAAATACCAGGCTCTGAAAAGAAAACAGAAAAAAACTGAATTCTGTTTACAGTCTTCCAGATTATGCTTTTCCTTTGCATTTATAGGAGCTGGTATCAAACAGTACCTTGCACTTCATCGTTTGCCCTGATCTGACATTTCTACTTATCTTCGAAGAGTGAAATTTATTTAGTTTCTTTCTCTCCCTTGAGGAGAAGGTTATAAACCACAGAACAAATGATCTTTATTGGTTCTTATCTACCCAAGAAAATTCTGTGCCTGGAATTTCAAGGAAAGAAGAATGGGGGAAGGAAGATTATGGGAAGATGTAACTCAGACTCTCAGTAGGAGGGAATACAGGACCTTTGATGGGTTTGGTGGATTAAATGCTATTCCTCCCAAGAGGAGGTGGAGCCTAGTACACCAGTCCTTGAATCTGGGCTATACTTGCAACTAGCTTTGGCAAATAGAACAGTGTGATTTCCAAGCAAGGCATCAAGAGGACTTGCAACTTCTGCTCTCATTTGCTTGCATCATTGCCTGACACTGCTGTGTAAAGAAGTTTGCTTGAGTCACCTGGAAAATGACAGATCACATGAAAAGAGACCCTGCTGACAGCCAGCACCAAATGTCAGACATCTGAGGGAGTCCATCTGAGACTATCCAGGCGAGACCAAGAGAAGAATAATCTAGCTGAGTCTGGCCCACATTGCTGACCTACTGAATCGAGAGTCAGTAAAACGAATGTTGTTTTAAGTCACTAAGTTTTCGGTTATTTGTTACACAGCAATAAATATGTGATACAAAAACACATAGGATATTGGACAAAACATTTTACAAAACCCAACACTGTCATGATAAAAACACTCAACAAACTAGACATAAGAAGGAAATTTCCTTAACCTACTATGAAAAACCCTTGATAAACGTCACACTTATTTGTGAAAGACTGAATGTTTCCCCTCTAACGTCGTAAACAAAACAAAGATGCCCACTCTTACCACTTCCATTCAACATTGTAGTGAAGATTCTAGCTAGAGTTAGGGAAGAAAAAAAAATAAAAGACATACAGATTGTAAAGGAAGAAATAAGATATTCTACTTATAGAGGATCTGATTTTCCATAAAGAAAATCCTAAGGAATCTACTAAAAAATCATTAGAACTAATAAATGAGTTTAGCAAGATGCCAGGTCAATGTACAAATATCAGTTGTGTTTCTATACACTTGCAATGGATAATCAGAAAATGAAATTAAGAAAACAATTCCATTGACAATTGCAACGACAAGAATAGAATACTTATATATTTAACATAAGAAATCTAAGACTTGTATAATTAAAAACGGTAAAACACTATTGAAAGAAAACGAAGATCTAAGTAAATGGAAAGACATCATGTTCATTAATGTGAAGACTTAACATTGTTGAGATGGCAATACCACCCAAACTGTTCTACAGATTCAACATAATCCTTAGAATCTTTATCAAATCACAGTGGACCTTTTTTGTAGAAATTGACAAGCAGATCATAAAATTATATGGAAATTCAGAAGACTCAGATTAGATCAAACCATCTTGAAATAGAAGAGCAATGTTAAAGGATTAATTTCCAGATTGAAGAAGGTACTACAAACCTATAGTAGTCAAGACAGTGTATGACTGGCGTAAGTATAGACATATAAGTAAGTGGGATACTTGAGGGTTCAGAAATAGACTCTCATATTTATGTTCAACTGATTTTTTTTTATAATGCACCCGGACAATTACACAAAGAATGGTCTTTTCAAGAAATGGTACTGGGACAAATGGATATGCACATACAAAATAATGACTTTAGAGTCCTACCTCACACCACACACACAGATTAATTCAAAATGGATGATAGAAGAGCTAACGCTATAAATCTCCTGGAAAAAATATGGGAACAAATCTTTATGACCTTCGATTAGGCAACTGTTTCTTCCCTTTTTTTAAAAAAAAACTTATATAAAAAAAACCTTATTTATTCATTTTAGAGAGAGAGAAAGAGAGTGAGAGCATGAGATGAGTGAGGGAAGGAGAAGCAGTGGAAGAGAGAGAGAATCCCAAGCTGACTCCAAGCTGAGTGCAGAGCCTGATGTAGGGCTTGATCCCAGGACTCTGAGATCATGACCTGAGTCGAAATCAAGAGTTGGCCCCTGATTGATTGAGCCATCCAGGTGCCCCCTGATAACTGTTTCATAGACAAAAAATCAAAAGCACAAGTGACAAAAGAAAAATAAATAGGATTTCATCAAAATTATAAACATTTGTGCTTTAAAGGACACCATCAAGAAAGTAAAAGGAAAAACTGTAGAATGTGAGAAAATACTTGAAATCGTATTTCTGATAAGGGACTTTTATTCACCACATATAAAATAACTTCCAAGTCTAATAAAAATGGAAAAAAACTCAATATAAAAATGGACAAAGGCCTTAAAAAGACATTTCTCCAAAGAAAATTTACAAATAGCCAATAAGGACAAGGAAAGATGCTCCACATGACTAGTCATTATGGAAATTAAACCATAATGACGTAGCACTTCACATCTGCTAGCATGGCTATAACCAAAGACAGAAAACAAGTGTTTAGAAGGATGTATAGAAATTGGAATGCTCATACATGGCTCATACATGGTGGGAATGTGAAATAGCGTGGCCACTTTTGAAAACAGTTTAGGATTTCCTCAAAAGATTAAACACAGAGTTAATATAACCCAGCAATTCCAGTCCTAGGTGTATACCCAAGAGAAATAAAAATGTGTGTCCAGACAAAAATTCGTACATCCCTGTTCAAAGCAGCATTATTCATAATAGCCAGAAAATAAAAACAACCCACCCAAATTTCTATCAGAATAAACAAAATGTGGTAGATCCATACAAGGACTATTATTCAGCCATAAAAAGAATGAAGTACTGATATGTGCTATGACATGGATGAACCTGGAACACATTACGCTAAGTGGAAGAAGTGGTCATAAAAGACCACACATTGCATGATCTCATTTACATGAAATGTTCAGAATTGGCAAATGTATAGAAACAGAAAGTAGATTAGTATTTGCCAAGGCTTGGGGATAGGTGGAAGGTGGGGGAGAAGGCTGAGTGCTGGCTAATGGGTATAGGGTTTCGTTTGGAGGTGACGCAGATGTTCTAAAACCGGATTTCGGTGATAGTCGCACAACGTCAAATAAGCTAAAAGTCACTGAACTGTGCACTTTAAGTGGATGAATTTTAGAGCAGGTGAATAAATTTTAAAAGCTATTTTTAAAAAATGCATAGGAGCTCGCACGTCTATGCAGCATGTTTTTTGCCATCAATGCCTCTGCCTCATTCCATTTTCAGGGTTCTGGAATGGTGTGTGATCTGGCTGTCACTCTATACGTAAAATAGGTCCTCAGTGACGTAGCCTAAAGGCCCACTCAGAGATAATACCCAAATCTCATTTCAGATAGCTGGCTTACCCAAACAGGTCTGAGATGAAAGGCTTCACGGATGCAGCAGGCTTCGGTGGTGTGTCCTCCTGGCAGCCACCGTGCTGAGCTGGGACACAGGGCACACTGGACACAGTCCTTTCCCACATGGTGCTGCTGGCTGCCGGGAAATTCAGACCTGCAGCCAAAGACGGGGCTGAGTCCTAGGGACCATAGTCCTGAGTGGTAAGGGTGGCAGTGCAGAGGGGGAGCGACGATTCTGTTTGGAGGAACCAAGTAAGAGTCACTAAGAGAGTGACCTTTGAGCTAGGGCTTGAGGAATGGATGGGGCTGGAGGGTCTCCAGTGCTGGGTGGGAGTGTGAGGATAGAGCATTGTTGGGGAGCTCTTTCTCCTCTCTTTTTCTGTGCTCACCACCCCTCTCCTCTCCACCCCTAGTTGTTTACTGTGTCAGCTCAGGGCTCTCTTCCCATGGGGTGGGGGTGCTATTGTAGGATTGCAGCTCCATGCAGTTCTTGGAGGGGGGGATTGCAGAGCTGGCCCCAGCGGGAAGCGAAGCTTCGGCCAGGTCCTGACTGTTGCTGCTGCTGTCTGCCTAGGAGTGTGGCCTAGTAACGGCTGGTGGCAGCTAACGGTTGGCATGGCCCTACCCCAGCCCCTGAGTTTTAAGCCGGCAAGTCCGGCTCCAGGTCCCTCCCTTGAATGAGATACTGTTATAGTCTCTGATCCCATGGGACCTAAAGTGTCTGGCTGTTCAGATTGCTCTGGAAACAGAGCCTGGCAGGTCTGTGATTGTCTTCCTGCATAGCACTTTGGCTTTTGGCTCCACTTCATGCCTTCAGAGGCGTTATTCTTGTTTTTGAATCTGACAATGTTCTTTTGGTTTTCTTTTTAAATTTTTAGGCCATTTCTAAGTGTTTGAACAAATAGGGTAGGGAGGCCAGGAAAACAAAGGGTGAATTTACAGTGATGCCTTGTGACTACACACCCCAGCTGGGGTTTGATGCACAGGCAAGGGAAGGTCAGTGATCTAGGACAGATTGGATACCTAGGTAGGTTACCAAGATAAGGTACAACAGAATCAGTGACCTAAAAGAAAGAGCATTAATTTTATGAGGTGCTCTGTGATAAAAGAATTCAAGAGTGAAAGAGCTTTGGGAAATGCTGCACAGGATATTCTCAGAGATTCAAAGTGAATATTAGCATATCGAGGACTCTGAAAAGTAAATAAACTTCTACGTCTTTCTTTAATCTGGTATTTCTCAAATTTTCTTGACCACGTAATAGTTTTCTCCCCCATAAAATCCATTAATGGCTCAAGAATACTTTGGCAAATACGGGTTCCGAAAATCCTCTCATTGTTAACATAGAATCACATTGCTTACAAAGCTAGTTTCTAGAAGATACAAGAAGAAGTAGATACTGTATGAATTAAAATGAAGTTTAGGGACTCCAAAGAGTCTAGGCCCATTTAAAGGCTTCTGTCTCTTCTCTTCGCTCTGAACAAATTTTCTAACAGTCTCTCAGAATTGGGACATGGTTCATTCTGGAACTGCTCCTTCTCTGGTTGGAAGTCTTCCTGGGGCACCTTTGGACGGCAACTCCGTCCTTCTTCAGTTGCCGTGTGCCTCAGCTTGCCAGACAGCTGGCCTGCTCTGCTCGTCCCTGTTGATGCCTGCTTTTCACAATGAGCAACTGTAGGGGACTCATCTCTCAGCTCCCAGGTGGATTCCAGAAGAAAGTGAGCTCTTCAGTAAGATGGGGGCTGTTTAAGGCCACCCATTCCTGAAATGCGCGTAGGCTGTTTGCCCAACCATGGACTCGGCAATACCCCACGCGAGATGGGAGCATGGGGTTCGCTTGCTGGCTCTCTGCTCCTGGTCTGCCCCTCCCGTTTCCATTCCTAACCCAAAGGATCTTTGAGAATCTTCTGGGAGCTGAAGGCAAGAGTAATGTACCTCAGCTCACCATGCTGTCAGAAAATGCTTTCTACTTCAATGTTTGTTTCCTCCGCTGGCCACTGTGTTTATAAGGACAGAAGCTCCGTCTCCTTTCTCTTATTTCTTCTACAACAGGCACAGAGGATAATCCACAGTAGCTGCTAATAAATAAATGTAACCCGGATGAATGCTTTCCATAGGGGTTCACATCAGTTTTGAATAATTTCAAACTTTTGAAAAAGTTCCCGACAGGTGCCTGGATGCCTCAGTCAGTTAAGTGTCTGACTCCTGATTTCCACTCAGGTCATGATCTCAGGGTCGTGAGATTGAGCCCTGTGTCAGGCTGTGCACTCTGTGCAGCTTGGGATTCTATCTTTTTTCTGCCTCTCCCCCAGCTCACACTGTCTTTCTGAATAAATAAATAAATACATAAATAAAATCTTTAAAAAAAGTGCTTGACTTGGGCAGTGACCAGTATCAAAGATCTGAAATCGTAGTTTCTCCCCAAACAGGAAGATGACAGATTGATTCTTAACTTGGGGCCTCAGTCCCTTCTCTTCTCTTCTTTCCTCCGAACCTCCAGCTTTTTTTTTTTTTGAAAAAATTGTGAACCACAGAAAAATCGAAAGAATGATATAGTAAATACCTAGAATTCTTTTACCCAGAGTTCCCAATCATTTGCTATTGAAAATTAACACTGATGCCTAACATTATTTGAGACACAGTCCATATTCTAATTTCCTTAATTGTCTCCCTCCCCCAACACTTTATAACTTAATTTTTCTCCCCCCACTCAAGATTCCATCAGGGATTTCACATTGCATTTCATGATGCAATGTGACCTGCCATAGGGAGCCACAGGGCAGGGAATAGCAGCTCCTCCGCAGTGGGCTGCACCAGCTGACTACTCCGGGTGCTATTTTATTATCCAGAGTACCTCACCAGGTCCCTCTCCCCAGCTTGTGCTGCCCACTGATACATAAATCACAGCCAGGTTTTTCTGTGTTCTCAATTTGTTAGAGATTTTAATGAGATAGCGTTTAAGATGCTGACATTCCTAAGATGAATAATTCCCACCCAAACAATAGTGACTTCAACATTCCTGATTTTATTTCCTTGTGTACAAGGAGTCTAAAAATAGCAAGTTTCCTATTAGCCCTCCTTCACCATCCCTAGGGTTTGGCGTTCGTTCTCATGGTAGAAAATGGCTGCCAGAACTTCAGCCATCACATCTGTGTTCCAGGCAGTGGGACCGAGAAAGGGAGAGAAAAGTCTGGTCTTCTTTTTAGAGAGGAGACTCCTTGGAACAGCACATAATGCTTGTTACATCTCATTGCCCAAAAAAAGTAGTCACATGACCACAGCTAGGGAGACCAAACAAAAACACAATGTAATCTTAGCTGGGTGGTAATGTGCTTAGCAAAAATTAGGGTTCTGTTATCAAAGAAGGATGAGATATTGGGTGACAACTAGCAGTCTTTGCCTGTCATATCTCCCTTATTAGGGGGCGATGCATAGGTCTTCAGCTTAAAAAGATTACAAATTAAGTCCCCCTAGGACCCATATTGGCCTAGGTTGGTCCTTGTTCCTTGGGAAAGATGTGGTACTAAGTGTTGTGAGCGGCTTACCTTTCCATTTT
>NW_023331111.1:0-50673 GCF_011100685.1 Canis lupus familiaris | reverse complement strand
AAAATGGAAAGGTAAGCCGCTCACAACACTTAGTACCACATCTTTCCCAAGGAACAAGGACCAACCTAGGCCAATATGGGTCCTAGGGGGACTTAATTTGTAATCTTTTTAAGCTGAAGACCTATGCATCGCCCCCTAATAAGGGAGATATGACAGGCAAAGACTGCTAGTTGTCACCCAATATCTCATCCTTCTTTGATAACAGAACCCTAATTTTTGCTAAGCACATTACCACCCAGCTAAGATTACATTGTGTTTTTGTTTGGTCTCCCTAGCTGTGGTCATGTGACTACTTTTTTTGGGCAATGAGATGTAACAAGCATTATGTGCTGTTCCAAGGAGTCTCCTCTCTAAAAAGAAGACCAGACTTTTCTCTCCCTTTCTCGGTCCCACTGCCTGGAACACAGATGTGATGGCTGAAGTTCTGGCAGCCATTTTCTACCATGAGAACGAACGCCAAACCCTAGGGATGGTGAAGGAGGGCTAATAGGAAACTTGCTATTTTTAGACTCCTTGTACACAAGGAAATAAAATCAGGAATGTTGAAGTCACTATTGTTTGGGTGGGAATTATTCATCTTAGGAATGTCAGCATCTTAAACGCTATCTCATTAAAATCTCTAACAAATTGAGAACACAGAAAAACCTGGCTGTGATTTATGTATCAGTGGGCAGCACAAGCTGGGGAGAGGGACCTGGTGAGGTACTCTGGATAATAAAATAGCACCCGGAGTAGTCAGCTGGTGCAGCCCACTGCGGAGGAGCTGCTATTCCCTGCCCTGTGGCTCCCTATGGCAGGTCACATTGCATCATGAAATGCAATGTGAAATCCCTGATGGAATCTTGAGTGGGGGGAGAAAAATTAAGTTATAAAGTGTTGGGGGAGGGAGACAATTAAGGAAATTAGAATATGGACTGTGTCTCAAATAATGTTAGGCATCAGTGTTAATTTTCAATAGCAAATGATTGGGAACTCTGGGTAAAAGAATTCTAGGTATTTACTATATCATTCTTTCGATTTTTCTGTGGTTCACAATTTTTTCAAAAAAAAAAAAAGCTGGAGGTTCGGAGGAAAGAAGAGAAGAGAAGGGACTGAGGCCCCAAGTTAAGAATCAATCTGTCATCTTCCTGTTTGGGGAGAAACTACGATTTCAGATCTTTGATACTGGTCACTGCCCAAGTCAAGCACTTTTTTTAAAGATTTTATTTATGTATTTATTTATTTATTCAGAAAGACAGTGTGAGCTGGGGGAGAGGCAGAAAAAAGATAGAATCCCAAGCTGCACAGAGTGCACAGCCTGACACAGGGCTCAATCTCACGACCCTGAGATCATGACCTGAGTGGAAATCAGGAGTCAGACACTTAACTGACTGAGGCATCCAGGCACCTGTCGGGAACTTTTTCAAAAGTTTGAAATTATTCAAAACTGATGTGAACCCCTATGGAAAGCATTCATCCGGGTTACATTTATTTATTAGCAGCTACTGTGGATTATCCTCTGTGCCTGTTGTAGAAGAAATAAGAGAAAGGAGACGGAGCTTCTGTCCTTATAAACACAGTGGCCAGCGGAGGAAACAAACATTGAAGTAGAAAGCATTTTCTGACAGCATGGTGAGCTGAGGTACATTACTCTTGCCTTCAGCTCCCAGAAGATTCTCAAAGATCCTTTGGGTTAGGAATGGAAACGGGAGGGGCAGACCAGGAGCAGAGAGCCAGCAAGCGAACCCCATGCTCCCATCTCGCGTGGGGTATTGCCGAGTCCATGGTTGGGCAAACAGCCTACGCGCATTTCAGGAATGGGTGGCCTTAAACAGCCCCCATCTTACTGAAGAGCTCACTTTCTTCTGGAATCCACCTGGGAGCTGAGAGATGAGTCCCCTACAGTTGCTCATTGTGAAAAGCAGGCATCAACAGGGACGAGCAGAGCAGGCCAGCTGTCTGGCAAGCTGAGGCACACGGCAACTGAAGAAGGACGGAGTTGCCGTCCAAAGGTGCCCCAGGAAGACTTCCAACCAGAGAAGGAGCAGTTCCAGAATGAACCATGTCCCAATTCTGAGAGACTGTTAGAAAATTTGTTCAGAGCGAAGAGAAGAGACAGAAGCCTTTAAATGGGCCTAGACTCTTTGGAGTCCCTAAACTTCATTTTAATTCATACAGTATCTACTTCTTCTTGTATCTTCTAGAAACTAGCTTTGTAAGCAATGTGATTCTATGTTAACAATGAGAGGATTTTCGGAACCCGTATTTGCCAAAGTATTCTTGAGCCATTAATGGATTTTATGGGGGAGAAAACTATTACGTGGTCAAGAAAATTTGAGAAATACCAGATTAAAGAAAGACGTAGAAGTTTATTTACTTTTCAGAGTCCTCGATATGCTAATATTCACTTTGAATCTCTGAGAATATCCTGTGCAGCATTTCCCAAAGCTCTTTCACTCTTGAATTCTTTTATCACAGAGCACCTCATAAAATTAATGCTCTTTCTTTTAGGTCACTGATTCTGTTGTACCTTATCTTGGTAACCTACCTAGGTATCCAATCTGTCCTAGATCACTGACCTTCCCTTGCCTGTGCATCAAACCCCAGCTGGGGTGTGTAGTCACAAGGCATCACTGTAAATTCACCCTTTGTTTTCCTGGCCTCCCTACCCTATTTGTTCAAACACTTAGAAATGGCCTAAAAATTTAAAAAGAAAACCAAAAGAACATTGTCAGATTCAAAAACAAGAATAACGCCTCTGAAGGCATGAAGTGGAGCCAAAAGCCAAAGTGCTATGCAGGAAGACAATCACAGACCTGCCAGGCTCTGTTTCCAGAGCAATCTGAACAGCCAGACACTTTAGGTCCCATGGGATCAGAGACTATAACAGTATCTCATTCAAGGGAGGGACCTGGAGCCGGACTTGCCGGCTTAAAACTCAGGGGCTGGGGTAGGGCCATGCCAACCGTTAGCTGCCACCAGCCGTTACTAGGCCACACTCCTAGGCAGACAGCAGCAGCAACAGTCAGGACCTGGCCGAAGCTTCGCTTCCCGCTGGGGCCAGCTCTGCAATCCCCCCCTCCAAGAACTGCATGGAGCTGCAATCCTACAATAGCACCCCCACCCCATGGGAAGAGAGCCCTGAGCTGACACAGTAAACAACTAGGGGTGGAGAGGAGAGGGGTGGTGAGCACAGAAAAAGAGAGGAGAAAGAGCTCCCCAACAATGCTCTATCCTCACACTCCCACCCAGCACTGGAGACCCTCCAGCCCCATCCATTCCTCAAGCCCTAGCTCAAAGGTCACTCTCTTAGTGACTCTTACTTGGTTCCTCCAAACAGAATCGTCGCTCCCCCTCTGCACTGCCACCCTTACCACTCAGGACTATGGTCCCTAGGACTCAGCCCCGTCTTTGGCTGCAGGTCTGAATTTCCCGGCAGCCAGCAGCACCATGTGGGAAAGGACTGTGTCCAGTGTGCCCTGTGTCCCAGCTCAGCACGGTGGCTGCCAGGAGGACACACCACCGAAGCCTGCTGCATCCGTGAAGCCTTTCATCTCAGACCTGTTTGGGTAAGCCAGCTATCTGAAATGAGATTTGGGTATTATCTCTGAGTGGGCCTTTAGGCTACGTCACTGAGGACCTATTTTACGTATAGAGTGACAGCCAGATCACACACCATTCCAGAACCCTGAAAATGGAATGAGGCAGAGGCATTGATGGCAAAAAACATGCTGCATAGACGTGCGAGCTCCTATGCATTTTTTAAAAATAGCTTTTAAAATTTATTCACCTGCTCTAAAATTCATCCACTTAAAGTGCACAGTTCAGTGACTTTTAGCTTATTTGACGTTGTGCGACTATCACCGAAATCCGGTTTTAGAACATCTGCGTCACCTCCAAACGAAACCCTATACCCATTAGCCAGCACTCAGCCTTCTCCCCCACCTTCCACCTATCCCCAAGCCTTGGCAAATACTAATCTACTTTCTGTTTCTATACATTTGCCAATTCTGAACATTTCATGTAAATGAGATCATGCAATGTGTGGTCTTTTATGACCACTTCTTCCACTTAGCGTAATGTGTTCCAGGTTCATCCATGTCATAGCACATATCAGTACTTCATTCTTTTTATGGCTGAATAATAGTCCTTGTATGGATCTACCACATTTTGTTTATTCTGATAGAAATTTGGGTGGGTTGTTTTTATTTTCTGGCTATTATGAATAATGCTGCTTTGAACAGGGATGTACGAATTTTTGTCTGGACACACATTTTTATTTCTCTTGGGTATACACCTAGGACTGGAATTGCTGGGTTATATTAACTCTGTGTTTAATCTTTTGAGGAAATCCTAAACTGTTTTCAAAAGTGGCCACGCTATTTCACATTCCCACCATGTATGAGCCATGTATGAGCATTCCAATTTCTATACATCCTTCTAAACACTTGTTTTCTGTCTTTGGTTATAGCCATGCTAGCAGATGTGAAGTGCTACGTCATTATGGTTTAATTTCCATAATGACTAGTCATGTGGAGCATCTTTCCTTGTCCTTATTGGCTATTTGTAAATTTTCTTTGGAGAAATGTCTTTTTAAGGCCTTTGTCCATTTTTATATTGAGTTTTTTTCCATTTTTATTAGACTTGGAAGTTATTTTATATGTGGTGAATAAAAGTCCCTTATCAGAAATACGATTTCAAGTATTTTCTCACATTCTACAGTTTTTCCTTTTACTTTCTTGATGGTGTCCTTTAAAGCACAAATGTTTATAATTTTGATGAAATCCTATTTATTTTTCTTTTGTCACTTGTGCTTTTGATTTTTTGTCTATGAAACAGTTATCAGGGGGCACCTGGATGGCTCAATCAATCAGGGGCCAACTCTTGATTTCGACTCAGGTCATGATCTCAGAGTCCTGGGATCAAGCCCTACATCAGGCTCTGCACTCAGCTTGGAGTCAGCTTGGGATTCTCTCTCTCTTCCACTGCTTCTCCTTCCCTCACTCATCTCATGCTCTCACTCTCTTTCTCTCTCTCTAAAATGAATAAATAAGGTTTTTTTTATATAAGTTTTTTTTTAAAAAAAGGGAAGAAACAGTTGCCTAATCGAAGGTCATAAAGATTTGTTCCCATATTTTTTCCAGGAGATTTATAGCGTTAGCTCTTCTATCATCCATTTTGAATTAATCTGTGTGTGTGGTGTGAGGTAGGACTCTAAAGTCATTATTTTGTATGTGCATATCCATTTGTCCCAGTACCATTTCTTGAAAAGACCATTCTTTGTGTAATTGTCCGGGTGCATTATAAAAAAAAATCAGTTGAACATAAATATGAGAGTCTATTTCTGAACCCTCAAGTATCCCACTTACTTATATGTCTATACTTACGCCAGTCATACACTGTCTTGACTACTATAGGTTTGTAGTACCTTCTTCAATCTGGAAATTAATCCTTTAACATTGCTCTTCTATTTCAAGATGGTTTGATCTAATCTGAGTCTTCTGAATTTCCATATAATTTTATGATCTGCTTGTCAATTTCTACAAAAAAGGTCCACTGTGATTTGATAAAGATTCTAAGGATTATGTTGAATCTGTAGAACAGTTTGGGTGGTATTGCCATCTCAACAATGTTAAGTCTTCACATTAATGAACATGATGTCTTTCCATTTACTTAGATCTTCGTTTTCTTTCAATAGTGTTTTACCGTTTTTAATTATACAAGTCTTAGATTTCTTATGTTAAATATATAAGTATTCTATTCTTGTCGTTGCAATTGTCAATGGAATTGTTTTCTTAATTTCATTTTCTGATTATCCATTGCAAGTGTATAGAAACACAACTGATATTTGTACATTGACCTGGCATCTTGCTAAACTCATTTATTAGTTCTAATGATTTTTTAGTAGATTCCTTAGGATTTTCTTTATGGAAAATCAGATCCTCTATAAGTAGAATATCTTATTTCTTCCTTTACAATCTGTATGTCTTTTATTTTTTTTTCTTCCCTAACTCTAGCTAGAATCTTCACTACAATGTTGAATGGAAGTGGTAAGAGTGGGCATCTTTGTTTTGTTTACGACGTTAGAGGGGAAACATTCAGTCTTTCACAAATAAGTGTGACGTTTATCAAGGGTTTTTCATAGTAGGTTAAGGAAATTTCCTTCTTATGTCTAGTTTGTTGAGTGTTTTTATCATGACAGTGTTGGGTTTTGTAAAATGTTTTGTCAATATCCTATGTGTTTTTGTATCACATATTTATTGCTGTGTAACAAATAACCGAAAACTTAGTGACTTAAAACAACATTCGTTTTACTGACTCTCGATTCAGTAGGTCAGCAATGTGGGCCAGACTCAGCTAGATTATTCTTCTCTTGGTCTCGCCTGGATAGTCTCAGATGGACTCCCTCAGATGTCTGACATTTGGTGCTGGCTGTCAGCAGGGTCTCTTTTCATGTGATCTGTCATTTTCCAGGTGACTCAAGCAAACTTCTTTACACAGCAGTGTCAGGGCAATGATGCAAGCAAATGAGAGCAGAAGTTGCAAGTCCTCTTGATGCCTTGCTTGGAAATCACCACTGTTCTATTGCCAAAGCTAGTTGCAAAGTATAGCCCAGATTCAAGGACTGGTGTACTAGGCTCCACCTCCTCTTGGGAGGAATAGCATTTAATCCACCAAACCCATCAAGGTCCTGTATTCCCTCCTACTGAGAGTCTGAGTTACATCTTCCCATAATCTTCCTTCCCCATTCTTCTTCCTTGAAATTCCAGGCACAGAATTTTCTTGGGTAGATAAGAACCAATAAAGATCATTTGTTCTGTGGTTTATAACCTTCTCCTCAGGGAGAGAAAGAAACTAAATAAATTTCACTCTTCGAAGATAGTAGAAATGTCAGATCAGGGCAACGATGAAGTGCAATGTACTGTTTGATACCAGCTCCTATAAATGCAAAGGAAAAGCATAATCTGGAAGACTGTAAACAGAATTCAGTTTTTTCTGTTTTCTTTTCAGAGCCTGGTATTTCTCCTAACTAATTACATTTACATGATTTGTTTGTTAATTGTTTAGAAGCAGCTGGTCCAAAATAATAGAGGACAATGATAGTAATTTGCATATGTTTTTATTATAAGTAAAGTTCCAGACACAAGTTTGAGCCCTTACAATGTAGAGGCAGTTATGTAACACTTGTGTTTTGCAGAATGCGCCCATGAAAAAGCAAAGAATGTTGACACATTGGATTTATTCAATTGCCTAGCACCTTAAAGTTAACTGGATTTTTCAGCACTCCATTGTGGAAAAAAAAAAAAAAAAGAGAGAAGCAAGTCATTAGAGAACATTGACAACTCGACTGACTTATTAAAAACAAAACAAAACAAAACTTCTTTTTACAAGCAGTACACGTTCAATTTCAATCTCTTGCAATTAAAGAGGAGGCACTCGGGTCTGTAAATCAAAAAAAGGTTTAATTTTAATCAGTATAAGGATGGATGAGGCATATTAAAAGGCTTAAACGTCAGAGTGGAAACAAAGGACCCTCTGGCACTCAGTTAACCAGAGAAATCAAATAATCTTGAGAGCCTTATCAGTCCAATAATGCAAGTGAGTTAGGATTTATTTTTGTTTAAAGTAGAGCCAATTTTATTGTCATTGATAACAATAGCTACCACATATTGAATATTATCACATGCTTTGGTATATTATATAAATTATGTAATCCTCACGACAGCTCTACGTATTCGTTTCCTAGGGCTGCCATAACAAAGCCCCACAGACTGGGTGGTCTTAACAAGACAGATTTATTTTCTCACAGTTCTTGAGGCTAGAAGTCCCAGAGCAAGTGTCCATGGGACTGGTTCCTACAGAGGGCTGTGGAGGGGAGGAGCTGTTCCCCCGGCCTCTCTCCTTGGCTGTAGATGCCCATCTTCTCCCAGTGTCTTCACATCATCTTCCCTGTGTATGTGTCTGTGTCCAATTTCCTCTTCATATAAGGACACCAGTCATATTGTACTAGGGCCCACCCTACTGAGCTCATTTAAACTTAATCATCCCTTTAAGTACTCTGTCTCCAAATATAGCCACATTCCGGAGACGCTATCTCCCAACAATACTGGGGGTTAGGATTTCAACATATGGATTTGGAAGGAGGACACAATGCGACCGGTAACAGATCTCTATTCCCCACTGTACAGCTGAGAAGATAGGCCCAGAAAGATTCCTATTTGTTCCAAGTGTCCAGTTAGTGGTAGTAGAGTGGAAACAAACTCCTATGTGTTGAATCCCAAAGCCCCGCTGTTAACCATGCACTACACCACTGCACTTACTAACAGATGGATGTTTTCTCACCAGTGACCCCACCGATCTCCCACACTAGCCTCCACTTGCCCCCACCCTGCTCCCCAGGTCCAGTTGAACAGCCTAGCCAGGACTTTCCCCCGTGAGGGGTCTCCCGAGTGGTTCCCCTCATTCCCAGCCTTCACCCTCCCTGCTCCCCTCACTACCATCTCCACCTTCCAAATACTCACAAGTGAGACACCCCCAGCTTTCTTTGAATCATATTTACACTTTATCTCACGAGACTCCCTGGCCTTCTCAACCCACTAGCCGATAAATTAGGCCAAGATAATGAACTGAGGAGAGCATTTAGAGGTGCTTACTACACACCTGTGCCTGCCTCACAACTCACCTGCATGGTGAGCCTTTCCTGACTCTCCCAGCCTCTCCCAGCAGAACGACTTACCCATCCCGTATGCCCCACAGGGCCAGACAGGCTTTTAGCAGACACCAGCACTACTTTATTGTGACTATTTATTTTCATATCTGCCTTTCCAACCAGACTGAGACAGAAACGTCTTATTCATCTCTGAACTCTTAGGGCTTAGCATTTCGCCAGGTGCTCACTGGCAAGTATTCAATACCCGCTTGGCGAATGAATGAATGAATGATTGAATCAAGTCTCTACACATCAAAATGCTTCTTCACCCAGCTACATGCTGCATAAAACCATAAGATTAGATCTTACGAGATTTTTCTTCTTTTGGTTTAAGAATGTGTACCTTAATGAAAAGATGAACACTTTTCAGTTGTTTAAGCCACAGTATGGCGTGATCTCCTCAGGGGCAAGGTGGACGCAGGTATTAGGAGAAACGAGGTGCCTTAATCAGGAGAGAAGATACAGGGGAAGATACAGAAGGAGAATCAGGAGAGAAGCTTTTTCTCTCCAACAGCTTTTCGGAGGAGCAGCTCTGGTTGCCATAGCAACAGCAGCACTCTGTGGTACTTCCTTCCAGCTTCCTACCTGCTGGAGGAGGAACTGAAAGCCACAACCTGTTAACCAGCGGGACATTCTCCTGGCATCTCTGGCGGGTGCAGCCAGCGGGGAGACTCCGAGAGATGGCAGCCTGCACCCAACCAGCAAGGATGGCAAGGAGACAAGCTCCAGGATGGGGGGGGCGGGTGAGGGGGGCGGAACCACACTGCTGCCAGGAGGTGAAGGCTAACGCGTGGGCACCAGTGACACAGGGATAGGGCGGCAGCTGCCACAGTCGGCAAATAATCACAGCTGGGGCAACAGTTCTTGGAACTGATTACCCAGAGATCCTCTGACTTAATTGATTTTATACGACCTCCTGACTGCAAAATTGGGAGCCTCCAACAATAAAGGCAATTTCCAAAAGGACAGCTGCTTGCTCAAAGGGACACCCCACACGGAACTGTTTACTGGAGCCTCTAATGACTTGTTCTTCTCAACTGAGCCAGGAAATGTTTTTCTCAACAAGAAATGGGGAAAATGCCAGACCTATGAATAGGAGATTGTGCGTGAGGGTGTTGCTACAGCGTGTAATTAGTAGTCTTCCTAATCAAATCAGCAGCTTATTGTAAGATTTGCCCATTTCTCCAGCAGAAATAGGATTTGGAAATGCTCTCCAAAGTATCATCTTTCTAAGTTCTTCTTGCTCATTCTAAGTCTTCCATTAGAGAATTCTGATGTAATAATCTTGCAATGACTATTTTGCTCATATAGATTTAAATGAACCTGGATAGGACAATGTCACTGCTCCTTTTTTTTTTTTAAGGTTCGATTTGCCAACATACAGTATAAGTCTTGAGCATAACTCAAATCAACAGTATTTTTTTGACATGGTATAAAGAAAAGGGAGAATTAGAGGTCATCATAAATTATATTCGATACATCTATTAACCAGTTGATTCGTGGATTGCTGTGTAACCAATAATCCAAAAATGAAGAAATAAGGAGATTGTGGATTTGGAAAAAAAAAAAAAAACATTTGGAGCTTATAAAGGTTTTCTCTTAAGAGAGGATTTTCTTTTCTGTCAACACCAAAGGGAAAATTTATCCAAACAATTCCTAGAGTTGATCACGGTTCATTGAGGAACAACACAGCAGAAAACATATAATTTCATGGCGACTCCCACCAAGTACAACCTCTCATTACCAGCGACAAGCCAAATAATTTACTTAGCAACCCTGCTGCTGGCATTTAGCCTTTGTCTTTCTCACATCTGGTGCTCCGAGTATGATGCACTTAATAAACATGTTGATAAGCTGATAATTTATTTCTGGTACTATTTTTGCTTCTTTTTACACCAAACTTCATTCATGGGGTGGAAACCTATTGATTGCCCCATTGTTAAGTGACCTTTCTTACTATGTTGATAGGAGATTTTACAAAGCATGCGAATGAGGCTGGTCTTAGAAATCAAGCCTAGTATCAGCTACAGGCTGACATTTCATACCCCAGGCAGAAGTAAAGCAGGACGCCAAGGTGCAACGGGAGGGAAAGGCACCTCACCACGTTCCCTGAAGGCATCTCAGAGTCACAGCCACACGGGGAATTGATGTGTTTATTCCATGACCTCTAGATGACAATGTGCATTTTATTTTAACACCGCACGTTAAGATGAAAATCAAATAGAGCTAATGTGATTTGGTTTATGACATTTTTCTGCAAAAAAAAAACAAAAAACAAAAAAAAAAACAGACAGATGGCTATGCCAGATAGTCCCAGAACAACCGAAGACTGTTTGATACGGCTTCTAAAACAGAGAGTCATTCTGCAAAATCCAAATGGACCTTCTTTGCCTAAGGATGTCATCCATGCATCCATGTGGCTGCCTTTGACTCCATGAGGGGACAGGATGCACCAGCGGTCACTCTTCAGAAGACAAGAGCTCAGCTCCTTGAGGGGAAGGCAGGTAGATAGATTCAGGAATATGCTATGATAGACAAACACCTAGACCAGGAATAAGAAGCAGCCGGATTCTACTCCTAGCTCTGCCACCAACAAACTGTCATGTAACCTCACTCCGAGTCTATCAGTTAGCTGTCGCCACAGAGCAAGCCACCCAGAACCTAATGGCCAAAACAACAACCACTTATGATTTCCCACAAGTCTATGGCTGGGTGGTTCTGCTGATCTGAGAGAGGCTCAGCTGAGCTCAGCTGGGGTCCATTGGCAGAGCATCTGGGGGCAGCATGGCTTCAGCTCTGACACATTGGTTCTGCTTCAGGAGGTTCATCTCAGCCTCCACCAGGCCTAAATCAGAATTGGTCTTATGGTGGGGGACAAGGAGAAAACAGGGGAAGAGAGGAGGGGGAGAAGGGGAGAGGAAGGAAGAGAGGGGACAAGAGAAAGAGAGGAAGGAAGGGAGGGAGAGAGGGAAAGAAAGAGGGAGGCAGAGAGAGAACATGGTCTCTTGAGAGAACTGGCCATCTAACACTTCTACCACATTCTCTTTTTTTCTTTTTTTAAGATTTTATTCATTTATTCATGAGCGACACAGAGAGAAAGAGGGGGGAGAGGCAGAGACACAGGGAGAAGGCAGGCCGCATGCAAGGAGCCCGACATGGGACTTGATCCCGGGACTCCAGGATCAGACCCTAGGCCAAAGGCAGGTGCTGAACCGCTGAGCCACCCAGGGATCCCCTCTACCACATTCTCATGTGCCCTTTACTCAAGTTTGTTTTGAGAATAAGCGAGTGGATCTTTGTGTAGAATTTACAAAGTAAGTTGTGAAATATCTTAGATATAATAAGGCATCCAATACGTCCTTAGTGCTGTCCTCCATAGGATACACAGACTTCTATCCTCATGAGACATGAACTCAGTAATGACATCTAGAGGCAGGGAATGTCACAGGAGATATGTACGTTTGCTGTGTTGCACAAAGCTTTGCGCTGGCTTGTACAAGAACGCATCCACAAGAATACCAGCGTGCCATCAACGCAAACAATGAATAAGAACTGAGAAGGCCACAACTGATAGTAGCAAATCAAGACCCAGGGTGAGGAGTGGTAAGGGACTCTAACCCTAATACACAAGCCCTAAGGACAATATCATGACTATAGCTGAGTCTTATATTTAGTTCTGTGTTTCCTAGAAGCAAAGTAAACAACAAAAAAAAAAGATGTGTTTCCTCGAGTATGGTGTGCAAGCTGATCTGTGAAGGCTGCGCCTGCCAGCGGGCCAGCACCCTCCTCCTCCCCACCCTCTGTGTGCTGGTTGCTGAGAAGCCTGTCGCAGGTGGAGGGCGATGCACTTTCCTGTCCATGGTGTCCCTGGGCTGCACTGAATGCTGGGCATGGCAGGGGGGTGAGCCGGGGGCACTCTGGGCTCTCAGCTGCGAGGTGCAGACTGCGGTCAGAAGAACAGGGCTTTGGCAAACAAGTTGAAGGGAAGTGAGACGGATTTTTCCATTCATGCCAGTGACACAATAGTTCCTTTTTAAATAAATTTAACCTATAAGTCAATACAGATATCAATATTAAGAATATAGAAAATGCGCGATGCCCGGTGGCTCAGCAGTTGAGCATCTGCCTTCAACTCAGGTCGTGATCCCGGGGTCTGGGATCGAGTCCCGCATGGGGCTCCCTGCAAGGAACCTGCTTGTCCCTCTGCCTGTGTCTCTGCCTCTCTGTGTCTCTCATGAATAAATAAATAAAATATTTTTAAAAACAGAAATACAGAAAATAGATAGGTAAGGCAAACTTGTGAAGTTATTATGTAAACACCTGACCTCTGAGAAGCAGCTTTCTGGGACATCCATTTATGAGCAGCACTGGGAAGTTCCCAGTGAACTTTACAGGACGAGGTAGTAGCAAATATGTCTCTGACTAGAGTCTGTGCACTCTGGGGGCCCTGTAAGACAGTGGGCATCTATATCTGTATTTATAAGAAGCAACACAAATGAGTCCAATTTTCCTATTATTTAAACATTCTCATTGATGCAGGCACCTCACCTGCTTGGTCAGCCCAAAGCATCCCCCTGTGGTTCTTTAGGTCTCTGGGAGGGAAAGTGGAAGTTCCCTAAGCAAGGAGCTGATGCATTTTTGTTGTTGTTGTTCACTTTCATTGAATGGCCACATGTTGGAGTCCAGATGTGTCTCAGTGGGTGTGTGGCATGTGGCATCTGGTTCCAACTAAACTACCTCTCACACAATGGAGAGGAGTAAACACAAATCCCCCCAGTAATAAGCACAACCAAACAAAAGAAAATGGCACAGTGTGTACATCTCTGATTCTTAGGACATGCAAGCTTTTTATCAGCCACATTATGAGGCAAAGCAAGGTTCTGGTCTATTTGACCAAAAGTCAACCTCCAAACTTAAACTTAGTAGAAAGACTACTTAAAATGTGGATTTACCTCCCCTCTTGTTAATTATGAACCTTGCCTTGAGTTTGTGTGGCGCCTGTTTTATTAGCCAAAGGGGGGAACATGAAGCCATCAGGATTAACAAGGCGTTTTTAAAAGGAATGAGCTTTGAATGTTAATTCATCATCATAATTGAGTGATATTGTTCTAGTAATGAATAAAATAAGAAAAAAAGTCACTGACTTTTATCTCTATGTCACCCTTTTAAATTGCTCTTTTATGCATGCTTTCTAATATAGATAACATATTGATATACTGGCATGGGTATATAATTTATAAATAAATCCATATGGATTGGGAGAGTGTGCTGATACATTTTTTTCATTAATGAGGGATATAATTAAAACAGTTGGGATACTGCTGCTTTAATTTAAAAATTAGATTATTAAACTTAGAATCACTACATTTGGAGAACAGCCACATAATAATTATTTTCATTGTAAAGTAGTCGACTGAAGACTAGTCTTGCCTGGTGTGGACACTGGGACAGGTGATGACCGCTGCTTCCATTGTGTCCACATCAGCCACCGGGCTGCCCTGGCCCTCGAAGAGCTGCCACCTCCGCCATTGCTCCTTCCGCCACTTGGCAGTTCCAAATGAAGCTGGTGTCATTTCTGGAAGGAAACTTGCCTAGCAGATCAAGCAGGAAGTGTGGTAGGAGTTGGATGAATGGCTGGCACTGGGCAACAAGTGGCCAAAGTGATTGTGAGCATGGTTCTGGTTGGTGAGAATCCTGCCAAGTCACTCCTACACCCTCAACAAAACCAGGTGGCTGCAGATGTGGGAACCACCAAACCATTGTGAAATTAGCTTTAGTTTCAGAAGAAGAGCTGTGGAATTTAATCAATAAACCGAATAAGGATAATACAAGTGGCCTCCTTGTTCAGCTGCGTCTCCCAGAGCACACTGATGAGGGCGAGATCTGTAATGCTGTATCTATAATGCGATAATCCTCCAGACAAGGATGTTGATGGCTTTCATGTCATTCAAGGAGGGCGAATGTGTTTGGATCAGTATTCCATATTACCAGCTATCCCACGGGAGGTCTGGGAAATAATTAAGCAAATTAGCATTCCAACCCTAGGGAAGAATGTGGTTGCTGCTGGAAGGTCAAAAATGTTGGAATGCCCATTGCAATGATCCTACACACAGATGGGGCGCAGGAACACCCTGAAGGCAATGCCTCCCAAAGAAGACCTGAAGAAAAATACCGTTCTTGCAGATATTGTGGTCTCTGCTGCAGACAGTCCAAATCTAATCACAGCAGATATGATCAAGGAGGGAGGAGCAGTCACCAGTGTGGAAATAAATAGACTTCAAGATTCCATATCTGCTAGTTAGTTGGAGATGTGGATTTTGAAGGAGTCAGAAAGAAAGCCAGTGACATAACTCCAGTCCTGGGGGTGTTGGTCCCAGTATAGTGGCAATGCTAATGAAGAATACCATTATCACTGCAAAAAACAAACAAACCAACAAAAAAACCAAAAAACAAAGAAAAAAATGGTTCTGAGGCTTAAAGAGTAAGAATTATTGAAACCTAAGGAGCTTGGAATAGCAACTAATTAATTGTGTTTTCCATCATGAACCACACTCCAAGCTAGTTCAAAAGGCAAAACAGACCAATAGAAATGCAATATTTTCTATTTATTTTACTTAAATGGTTTTAAATAGTTTAAAATGGTTTGTATTTCAAATCAAAACCACAAGGAGATACCACCTCACACCAGTGAGAATGGCTAAAATTAACCACACAGGACACAATTAATGTTGGCGAGGATTTGGAGAAAGGGGAACCCTCTCGCACTGTTGGTGGGAATGCAAGCTGGTGCAGCCACTCTGGAAAACAGTGTGGAGGTTCCTCAAGAAGTTAAAAATAGAGCTACTCTATGGCCCAGCAATTGCAGTACCGGGTATTTACCCCAAAGATACAGATGTAGAAAAATGAAGGGGCAACTGAACCCCAATGTTCATAGCACCAATATCCACAATAGCCAAATTGTGGAAGGGGCCAAGATGTCCTTTGACAGGTGAATGGATAAAGAAGATGTGGTCTATATATATACACAATGGAATATTACTCAGCCATCAGAAAGGACAAATACCTACTACTTATGTCAACATGATGGAACTGGAGGGTATTATGCTGAGTGAAATAAGTCAATCAGAGACAGAAAATTATCATATGATTTCACTCATATAAGGAATATAAGAAATAGTGAAAGCCAAAAAACAAAAGAAACAAAAAATAAAATAAAAAATAAAAATAAATTAAAAAAAAAAAGAAATAGTGAAAGGGACCATAAAGGGGGGTGGGGGGTAGAAACTGAATGGAGAAAATTAGAGAGGGAGACAAACCATGAGAGATTCCTGACTCTGGGAAACAAACAAAGGGTTGAGGAAGGGGAAGTGGGTGCAGGGATGGGCTAACTGGGTGATGGGCACTAAGTAGGGCATGTGATGTGATGAGCACTGAGTGATATGTTGGCAGATTGAATCTAAATAACAATTTTTTTAAAGACTGAAAAAACATGATTTGTATTTCTTGAAAGCTTAAACAGGTGGGTGTTAGTGCACATAGTTCTGCAGTATCCCACCACAGAGACCGCCATTATCCCTCCAAGCTAGCTTAAGAAGCAAAACATGCTGGGTCATGCGATCCAGCCAAGAGAAGTCATTAACCCAGTAATTAACATGGAGGACATTGTCCTATTGAGAACAGATGCTTAACTTTGTCAAGCCACTTCAGTTAAAATTTGCCTTTTCTGCTCTCCAAGGTGGAGTCAGAGAGGGCTCTTGGGCTCAGCCCTGAGGCGCCCACAGGAAGCCCGGACCCCTGCGAAGGGCCCTCAAGGCTCAGCCTGTGCGACCCTACTTGCAAACAGGCTTGGGGTTCGGAATGTCACGGGGGTGGGGGGGTGCCTCACCGGTGAGGCTGAATGCCTTCTGCTTCCTCATTGAGAGGAGCAATGGGAACCTGGGCATCTAGCCTCATGTCCAGGATGACTGGACTGGTTTAGATGAAGATGAAGATGGGCATGTCTGGGAGGATAATTGGGATGATGACAATGTAGAGGATGACTTCAATCAGTTATGAGCTGAACTAGAGAAACATGGTTATAAGATGGAGGCATCATAGCATCCAGAAGAAGTGTTGAAGCAACCTAAACTTGAACTGTTTATTAAATTCTAGGACAGACAACCCAGGATGGGGTACTTAAAAAAATGTTTATTTCATTACCCATTTGGATTTATTTTTGTTTTTGTAACAAAAAAAAGTTTTGATCTAAAAAAAAATTGCCTTTTCTAGGATTGCATTTCCTGGGTGGTTTTCCAATAAGAGTTGATATTCATTTTAGGTTCCAAAAGTTATGAGTTCAACTGGTCAAACCAAAGGAAAAATGTTGCTAGAGAAAATTAGGGAAAAGAGCAAAAGGAAGAAATGGTAATTGAGTAGAAAAAATTAATTTACATACATACATATTGGGTGTAAAAATTACATGTTAATGGTGTCCAAAGCTGTCATTTGTTACTTAGTCATTGGGAAAATGTTTAGGGTTGTTCCACGTGTGGTTAGTTCTCTTTTCACGTGTTATATTCATGAGGTTTCCCTTTTTTTTTCAGGATTGAAAGACTTATTCTATTTTATAGATTATTAGTATGTATTATCATATTTGGCTTTTCCTATATCCCTTGGATTTCATTGTGTTACATCACTGTACTCTTGGGGGTGTCTGTGTGGTTTCTTTGGTATATCTATATATACCAAATATACTAGTATATATATATTACAACCTATTTTTGAAAAGCAAAACTTGGACTTGATAATCATTAGGGCAGCTTGTATAAGGTTGCAACTTACTTTTCCACTGAAGACTTGTCAACCACTGTCTGCTTTTCCCTGACATACTTGTTGTCTTTCCCCGTTGGGTTTCCCCATCAAGAGCTTGAGTTAATATTGAATTTAATCAGACTTTAAAACTTTAAAGGTTTTTTTTTTTTTTTTTTTGTCTGTCTCATTAACTTTTTTTTAATAAAACACTTCTGACTGGTGTGGAAAAAAAAAAAAAGACTAGTCTTACAGTTAGTGGTGTGATCACAGGATGCATCACCCACACAGGCCACTTCCAGTCTGTGACATTAATATTAGTGTACAGGAAGAAACTCACTCAATCTTTTTCTATGGCCAACCAACAGACATTTACATTTACTAAAGTCAGTTTCATATCATTAATATTGAATTAATACAAAAGGGGTTGCAGAACACAACCTTGCTTTGTGCTACTGAATACTGTTAGTTGACTCATCAAAAGAAGCCAGAAACAACCTAAGTGTCTGTTGAGAGATGAATGGTAAAGAAGATGTGATATATATATAATATGTATAATAATGTATTTATAATATTATTCACCCATGAGAAAGGAATCTTGCTATTTGCGACAATCTGGATAGACTGTGAGGACATTATGCTAGATGAAATAAGTCAGATAAAGAAAAACAATATGAGTACATATTATCTCACTTATAGGTACAACCTAAAAAAGCAGAAGTCTTAAAAACAGTGAGTAGAATGATGGTTACCAAGAACTGGAGGTGGGAGAATGGGAGAGATGTCCAATGGTACAAACTTGCAACCAGTAGGTAAATAAGTCCTGGAGATTTAATGCATGGTATGGTGACCACAGACAACAGTCCTGTATTGTGAACATCAAACTTGTTAAGAGACTAGATCTTAATGTCTCCCACCACAAAAGAAGAAATGATAATTATGTGATGTGATAGAGGTGCTAAGGGTCACCACAGTAACAATCGTGACTTGGTTATCAACAACCGTGAATCCATGCTGAACTCATTCAGCCTGGGCCATAGCTGGCTACTGTCAAATAGCCACATATTGAGAAGAGGTCAGTAAAAGTTTCAAGCAAGTTGGAGGGTGCACAATAGCCATTAATGGACAAGCCAAGGCAAAGTTCATTTGCTCCTCATACGAAATGTCAGCCTGGAAACCCACAACTGCAGGATATGAGAGCTATGACAATCAGGCAAAATGCCTACAGTGCATAAAATGGTTGTCATTTTAAGCATGGGGTCCCATGTTCTAATCAGATGGAACTGGAACTGTGTCTATTGCAATGAATGTTTGTGCCCCCAAAATTCATACTTTGAATCCTAACCCCAGAAGGTGATGGTGTTAGGAGATGAGGTCCCTGGAAGATGATGAGGTCATGAGGTATCTGCATTGTAGAATCAGAGCCTTAAGGAAAAATCTGCACAGAAGTCCCTAGCCCTTTCCACCGTGTGAGGACACAGGGTGTAGTACCAGCTATGGACCAGGAAGAGGGCCCACTCCAGAACACAACCATGTTGGCACCTTGATCTTAAACACTCCAGCATCCAAAACTGTGAGAAATAGATATCCCTTGTGTATAAGCCATGCAGGTGGTGGTATTTTGTTATATAGCTGGAATGAACTAAGACATCTATGGAGTTTATTGAAGTTATGAGGTTGATAAGGATTAGTGCTTACCAATATGAAAAATTGCAGACTGGTTCCAGCGGCAAAAGGTATTCATCTGCTATCTTATTTAAAAAATGAGAAGTGTTACTGGATCTCAGCTGGAAGGTGCATGGGGTCTATTACATTTGAATCACTTTCCCAAAGACCTTAAGAAATAGGTCCCTTGGGGCGCATGGGTGGTTCTGTCATTTTCAGCGTCAGACTCTTGATCTCATCTCAGGTCTTGATCTCACGGTCATGAGTTCAAGCCCCACATTGGACTCTGTGCCCAGCATGGAACCTACTTACAAAAAATAAAAAAGGAAATAAACAGGTCCCTTAGGGAAGAGCAACCTACAATAAAACCAGTTAAAGATGATCTGTAACCTTGAAGACATGTAACTCAGAAGGGGAAAATGATGAAATGAAGGAAGCTCCCTTGGCCGTAAGCCTGGCCATGGTTCCCACAGAACAGGCAAAGCAGACTCAGAGAGTAAAATTTGTAGCAGTTCTTCAGGATCTTCCAAAGAAAGGAGTTTCTGACATTTCCTTATTCTTTTAATGCAACATAACCATAAATATAGATGAATCATAAATGAGGAGGGTCTTTTGAGAATAACCAGCTCTCTTTGCTCTGGTTCCTCATGCATCAGGCAGTCTCCTGAGTAGTCATTGGGCTCCTGCACAGATGTGTACACCACAAGAGGATTCCTCTCCCCAGAGGCAGGAGCTGGACCGGGGCCCGGTGTGGCTCACTGTAAACAACTAAGCAGGACAGAACAACACCTGCTGAGTTTAATTCTTGTCACTCCCTCCAAATCTGATTTTCCACATGTGTACAAATACAACTAAGCTGGGTAGCCAGCAAACTGAGGCATCAAAACATCAAAAGCTCATATCCCTCAAAAGGATCTGCCTGCCTTACCTATTTCATCATTCGTTAATTTGTTTAAATATTTATGGAGTACCCACTGTGTGCCAGGTAGTGTTCTGGGTACTGGAGTGAACAAGAGATAAAGATCCAGACATACAAAAAATAGATACATAGGTCAATTATAGAGTTAGACAATGATAAGCACTATAGTACGGGGAAGGAGAAAAATTGAAAAGAGGGAGAGTGCCAAGGGGGGGGGAGAAGGGTGTCATTTTAGATAATGTGGCCCCAGAAGTCTTCAATGAGAAGGCCATATTTGAGCAAATTCTGGAAGGAGATCAGAAAAAGCATTGTGATATTGAGGGAAATAACATTCCAGGAAGAGGCAACCGCCAGTGCAAAGGTCCTGCAGTAGGAGTGTGCTTGACATGTTTAAGGAAGACCTCAAGGAATGAGCAAAGAAGAACTGTAGATGAAGCAGGAAAGATAATGAGGCCACAGGGAGTGGAGTAGGGGGAGGCACACTGTATAGGGCCTTGGGAGGAGTGGCGGGAGGGAGGGGGTTTTGTTATTACTTTAGCTTTTTTTATTCAGTGGGAAGCCACTGGAGTTAGTCCCCATAGTAACCCTATAAAATCGGAATGATTACAGGTGAGGAATGGAAGGCTCACCAAGCTCATGAGCTTGCCCATCAAGGCCATAGACAGTGAGGAGTGACCCAGGTGTTCAGAATTCAGAGTCCAAACCCCTAGTCCTCAGGCCACAGGGCCTCGCTTTGGCTTTAACACCCACACAAAGGATGTCACAGGAAGAAGGCTCCAGCAGGAACCTAGCAGACGGCCCTCACTGGCTCCCCAGGATGGGTGGAGATAGAATCTGAGGAGGCCTGGAGCTGAGGGCCCAGGTGCTCAATGTGCTTGTCACAAGGGAAAAAAGCAAGATGGCAGGGTGTTGGTGGATGGCAAGAAGACCCAAAGAAGATCCAAAGAGAGGAGGGTCCCACTGCGGAGCAGCTGGAGGTGAACTGGAAAGGAGAGGCTGGGCCAGAGGACAGGTGGCAGTCTTAAGTGCATCTTCCGGGCCAATGGCTTTCAAATTCGGTGTGGTTGCTCTGCTTTTTAGCAGTGAGATGCGATAAAATACAATATTACATGGGAAGTCCATAAACCAAGCAGGTGAGGAGAAGCAGAGGGCCGGAATTCCTGCAGATGTGGCCCCTCACCCCCACCCCCGAGAGCTGTGGGTGGGGTGGGCAGCCGGAAAACCCTTGGAGGGGGGAGAGCGGACACAGAGGTGGGGAGGGGAAGCAAAGGAGAGATTGCTGAGAGCTGAGTTTTTGTCTTCTTCCTTCCTGTTTTTTCTTTCCCTTCCTCCCTTCCTTCTTTCTTTTCTTTCTTTCTTTCTTTCTTTCTTTCTTTCTTTCTTTCTTTCTTTCTTTCTTTTCCTTCTTTCTTTCTTTTCCTTCTTTCTTTCTTTCTTTCTTTCTTTCTTTCTTTCTTTCTTTCTTTCTTTCTTTTCTTTCTCTCCTTCTTAATAATTTGGTGCTTGAATACAAGCACCCTAGGCTTTCTGATACCCACTGAAATATGGAAACCACTGCTCCGGGCATACAGGGTTCAGAAGGGAGCTCTCCTCTCTTCTCTTACTCCTCTCTTCTGCTTTCTCCATGTTCATCTTGTCTTTCTTTCTTTTTTTCTTTCCCTTTTTTTTAATGTTACCAAAGCATCCAATAGCCACCGAAGAACACACTGTCTTTTTTAAACATCAGCATCCGGAGCACCTCGGGGTGGAAGCCAGGTGTGAGGTGCATCAAAGCCTCGGGCCTAATCCAGAACCTGCCCTAGAGTCCACACTAGATAAGTGTTGAATTATCAATGACATGGGGGATAATATGTAGAATTTTTAAAGTTTCTTAAGTTCAGACACTAACTTCCTTTACCCTCCTAGGAAAAGAATTAGTAGCCGCATTTTTCAGCTGTACAATTGCTCATGACTGATTTTGACATTTCTCATTCCGAGCTTCTCGTAACCAGCACTGCCTGGCTTCTACAGAATAACGGCTGCTCATATTCTTGATAATGAGCCTACAGCTCTGCAAAACCCTGAATCACTACAGGAGCACAGATTATGTTGAATTTTAGAGCTGTGTGTTGCCTTGTGCCCAGCATACACTGGTAGGAACTTATATGCCTCACTGGAAATAGCAAAAAGACTGAATGGGGGTCAGAGGCAGGTAGAAGGAACTCGTACAACTACAAGGGGAGGGAAAAGGCAGGCTGGATGGTGTCGTGCTCTGCTAATAGAATATGCCATGGTCACGATTCGTAATTTTTCAAAATTGGCAAGAGAATACAGCAAGGTTTATATCAATAGGAAACTGGTTAAATAAATCCCGTTCTACTTACTGGAATACCACACAAGGAAGGAGATAGGGAAAGAAGCCCATGATCTATTTTCTTGAAATAGACTATAAAATAGAACATAATAACTTTTCTAAAATTTGCCATGAAAACGCAATTAACAGAAGATTAGGTATATATAAACAATTTTCATTTTTAAAAGTAAATTTTGGGTGTTTTGGGAAAGAGATAAGAGTTTTAAATGTCCATATAAAAATCCAGATGGCCTTAGGCCAGGCTATTATTGGTAGCGAGCTCTGGGAAGTGAGAGCAGAAGGGGCCGGGGAAGAGGTGGGCTTTCGTGTTTATATACATTATACTTACTCATATTGTTTGAAGCTTTTACAGCTATGTAGCATTACAGAAATGTACATTATCAGTCGCATCAAGTCACCTACTTGTGAGTTACCACTCATGTGACCAACTTCCCATCAACCCACACGAATTTCCTGTTTCTTACACAGGCCAGCTCATCCCACTTGGAGCTGAACAACAGCCCAGTCAGAGGCAGGAGACCCCCTCTACTCCGCCTTTGCCCCAACCAGCTGTGTGTCCTTAGACAAGTCACTTCAACTTTGGGGGCTTTATCAAGAGGATGGACGCAAATTCCTTCTGCATTTCTTCCTAAGCTCAGAATTCCTGAAGACAAAGAAACTTTATATAAGAGTCCAAGTAGAAACCTGATTCAGCTGCACCTACCTAAATAGATTTCCTCCATGAATCAAACAGTTCAAGACTTTGAAGAAAAAGGATTCAGTGGGAATTTTTTTAAAAATCCATTGGACTTTTACCTCTACTGCTGATTTTCCAGTAAACAACCAAACTCATTTGCTCACAAGACAACCTTTCTCTGTTCTCTGATCCCGAGTATGGCTTGCCCAAAGTTACCAAGAGCTGCAAGTTGCTTTTTCCTACAGCCTCCTGCTCCATGCATATCTATAACTTCTGTCTTCTTTTAGGGAAAAAAAAATATGGAGTTATAAAAGAGTTTGCTGTGGGGCTATCTAACCAGCCGTTAAACCAAACAAACTTCATGACAAAGCAAGAGTTATGAAAAGAGATGAAATGATTCATTCTGAGCCTAACTAAACATTTGATAGTAGAGTGGATAATATATCAACACCATGAGATTTCATGTAAACCCAAGAAATTGGTTATATTTCAGCAATGTTTTAATAATAAATTAATTTTTAGTCCGAGCCAGTCCAACAGATTGTGTTTATCAGTCAGATGGAGCATAACTAATAAATAGGCCTGCTTAAATGCCTTTTTAAATTATTTGACTACTGCGTGAAGAAACATGGCCTGGAGCATAAATATGTTGTCAACAGTGACGTTAACGCAGGATTTCCATGACTCTCCAGTGTGCAGGGTGCATCACAGAAGGTTTGTGGCTACTTGGACAGTCAGGCCTGGGTTTGCACAGCCACACCAGGCCAAGACCACCTTTGCTTGAGGGAAGGTCTGTTGTGATGGCTCCCGCTAGGAAAGTCTAGTCAGGAATTGTATTCCACGATCCCGGCAGTTCTGGGCTTTGGAGCAAGAGGAGACAGGTTCAAGTCTATCTCCACCTCCCAGTAGGCAAGTCACATAAACTTCCTGAACCTCAGTTCTCTCATCTGTGAAGTGGGAATAATTCACACATAACAACACAGGGAGGTGGCTACCCACTGGGAAAGAATACAGGTAAAACCACTCACCCTTGGTGTAAGCACTCCATAAATACTAGTTTCCTTCCATCCAAGCAAAGATTTTGCTTCCAAAGCCTCTGAATACCAGGGTGAATTTAAGAACTACTTTACACTCTTGGTCTGATGATTTTGCTGAGGCACGCTGGACTACCATGTGTTCCTAAGTAAGCTGCTCAGGCCCCCTATCTATTTCTCATTTATAAGATCGGAATGACATCTCCTTGCCACCCTACTACTGCATAGGGGGGTCACGAAGACTGAGATTTTCTAGTTCTATAAGGAATGAAGTGCTCATGCAAGTGTAAGCAGTAACATGATTATCGCCATCCCTTCAGATGAAATTGCAGGTACTGCTTAAAATTCTAAGGTGAGAAAGAACCTCGTAGAAACATGTAAGCTCTCTTCTGGATTTTGCCATTGGCAAGGAACACCTCCTATGTAGCGCCTCACCAGTGGCCTTCTGGAGGTGATGGCTAGCGACAAACTTCAGGCCGGTGAGCAAAGAAGATAGATACTCAGGGGAAATGAGGGTCCTCAGAGCAGCCTGAGTCCCCCCAGCCCTTGGGCACACATCTGCATTCAAATGAGCACCAAGAAGAGAAATAAAATGCAGACAGTACACAGCTTGAGAATAGAGCCTACCAGCTTTGCGCGACGGTAGGCCCCTCCAAGACTTTGGGAAAGCAACAGCCCATGCTCCTTCTGTGAGGAGCCACACTTCCCAGCGCCTCGGTGGCCAGGAAGCTCGCCCCTGAGACCTCAGAGCCGATTGCTGACATTTTGTTTCCATTTGATTGTTTTTATTTAATGTCCAGTCCAAGACTAACAACATGATACACTTTTATTTTTCTTCCAGAAAGCAACCAAATATAAGGCTTTGCTCAAGGAGAGAAGATAAAAAAGCCAAATGTGGCTATTCTTCCTCATTAAAATCTAACGTGTCAAGCTCTAAACCCCAAGGAAGAGGCCGAGAGGCAATAGCTGGGAGACATTTATTGACTAGAGAAAGGCAGTGATGGATAGAAAGAGAAGGGTAATGCGATTGTGTCTTCCCCATCTCTCACTAATGTTTTCCAGGCCTTGCTGTGGGAGCTCCCATTGCGTCCTGCAAGCGACATTTGTCATCCTGTAACCCCAGCTGCCTCCAAATCGTGCCCCCCCTCCTTCAGACCAGGAGGGGTGAGATGGGGTCCTCGAAGCACAGTGAAGGCCGCCACTTGGCCGCTGGGCCTCAGGCTCCAGACTCTGTGGAACGTTCCTGGAACAGCATTCATAAAAGCAAGAACTCGTCGTCTCATTTAATCCTCACTACAGCCCAGTGGGGAAATACTCTCTTCATCTCCATTTCGTACGTGAGGAAATTCAGGTGTAGAGAGATTAAGTAATTGGGAAGAGATTAAAACTCTTGGTTGAGGACTCAGGATGCAGTCGAGCAGCCTCCCCTCTGGGGGCCCGGGAGTGGAAAGGGCAAAGCGCGCCCTTTTCAGAAATGCTTAGGCTTCCTCCATTTTCTAGTCATTCTTGAGTAATGGAGGGACAGGTAGGAACGTCGAGAACACAGGAGATAGCAGGTGGGAGGAGCACGGTGGCCCACAGTAGGCCCCCAGGTGGTGGCAGGTGTCCTCATGAATCCTCACAGCATCCCTGTGAGGAATCTGCTTCCACTCACCCAGGAGGGGGCTGAGGCTTCACCACACAGAGGTGGGCCCATGGCCATCCAGGTAGGAGATGGAGTTGCTGGAAGGGGAGCCCAGTTCCCACCCAGTCTGGGACCCTCCCCACCACCTCAGCCACCCACAAACTCTCCTGGGGTACGCCCCCACCCCACACTACGTGCTTGTTATTGTATTCAGCGCACACCACAGCCTGGTGAAGATGGTGTGTCATTGTGCATGTAAAATTACCTGGGATGAGAGCTTTGAAACTTCCAGACGAAATGCACGTATCTCTACTTTTCGATCCTTGTTGTGGTTGCCAAGATCTGGGCATTCTGAGAACAGCTGGACAGGGAACACGTTGCCCATTTTTATAATATTTCCGGTCTGGAACTGAATGACTTAAATTAGAAGAGAAAAAAAATCAAATAAAACAGGGAGAAGATTAAATTTCTCAATTTGTGTGTGTGTGTGTGTGTGTGTGTGTGTGTGTGTGTGTGTGTGTGTGTTTTAGGGAGAGAAGCTTATTTCTCATTTGATTCAGGCAGCCCAGGTAATGAGCAATGCCTCGGGTCACCTTTTAACAGTGTTACAACATAATGACTCTGCAGACAGTCTCTTGAGACCCTAACTTTATTCACTGAAGCTGGCATTGAGGTTACTTTAAATAACATTTTAATTTCTTCACTCCACCACGATAGAATTATGCGTTTGCATCTGAAGATCCTTTATGACATTATGTTCTCGGAATTAGCTGTGAATCAGGAATGAGTCTGCCCCAGAGCTGCTCCATCTCCTTGATATGATAAAGTGAAAATCGCATGTCTAATAAGGCATGTCTGAATTGTACTGTTTTGTAAAACTTTGAGATGAAAATCTTTTGAACCAAAGGAAAAATGTAAAACTTTACTTCTGAGGGGTAGAGTAATACTCAGAAGAATACTAAGGGCAGGGTTCTGAACTTGCCATAGCCTTCTAAAACCTACTCTTCTGGGGAGGAAGAGGGTTGTGTCTTGGGGGTTGTGGGGGTGGGCATGGAAGGGTCCTGGCTCACTGAGAAGGCTCTGGGTCCTGTGTGGGGCAGGGTGGTACTGTCCAACAGGTCATAAAACTGTCCATCTGTTTTCTGTGTGTTTTTATATATTTAACAATTTTTTTGAAGTTGTTTGTTTGGGACACCTGGGTGGCTCAGCGGGTTGAGAGTCTGTCTTCGGCTCAGGTCATGATCCCGGAGTCCTGAGATCGAGTCGGGCTTCCACAGGGAGCCTGCTTCTCCTCTGCCTTGGTCTCTGCCTCTCTGTGTGTGTCTCTCATGAATAAATAAATATAATCTTTAAAAAATTTGTTTGTTTGTTTTTAAAAAGTCCTACTATGGAGAAGGCAAGATACTAAGTTCCAAGGATTTCAGATCCCTTGTATCTGTTTGTTCACTGCTGAATCTTTAGGACCTAGAAAAGTACTTGACCCTCAAGAGGGACCTGGTCAATATTTGTGGAAGAAGATTACACTTTGAAAAGACATTTGTTCATCCATTCCTCACTGAGATAGCATACTTGACAAAATAAGATGACAACTAGGGTTAGGCTCATTCAGTAGATCTGGGTTGGGGACTGGGAGTCAGAATTACTTTTAACTTTTTATTATGATTATTTTCAAACATGTAGAAAAATAGAGTATAATGACACCCATATGCCTATTATCTAGGTTAACTGTTGTTCACATTTTTATCATATTTACCTCAAATTTTTTACTAAAGTATCTTTAATAAATTATATGAACATCACTAAAATACAAATATTTCCCTTGTTAAAATCAATACCATTATGCAGCTTTGAAAAATCATATTAATTCCTTATTATATCTAATACCTAATCTATATTCAAATTTTGCCAGTTTCTCCAAAAATGTATGTTACTCCCATTTTAGCCCTACCAAGATCCAATCCACATTATGTACAGTTGATATATCTCTTAAGTCATTTATAGCCTAAAACAATGCTCCCCTTCCCCATTCTTTGGCATGACATTAACTTGGAGAGACCAGGCCAGGTGTCCCTTGGAATGGCTGACTTTCTGGTTTTGTAGTGTCGTGTAACTTATTCCACTCACGCATGCATTCCCTGTAAACTAGAGTTTGGATCTAGAGGCTGGATTACATCCAGGTAAATATTTTAAGCAAGATATCATTATTTATGCTATATGACGTTGCAACACATCGTGAGGCACATCACATCTAACTGAGCCATTATTGGTAAGCCAGAGCTGGTTTCCACCCTCCACTAGTAAATTTCCATTTTCTTTTTAAACCTTCAGATCATTTGTAGAGTAATACTTCAGCTGCACTATACTATCCAATTCTCCCATCAGTATATCACCTGATGGCTTTATCATCCTCTGATGATTTTGGCCTCAATCAATCCTTCATTAGGGGTTGAGAAAATGGTGATTTTTTTTCTATTTCTATCATTCATTCTGTATTTATTAGCTGATGATCTTTGTGAGACAGAGAGAGAGCAAGAGAGAAATTTATCTGATCAACTGCTCCTCCTGGAAAGGCAGAGTAAATAATTATTCAGCTTGAATTCTCACTTTTCAGAGTAAAGAGTAGGTGGCAAATGGTATTGTGTTTTGTTTGTTTTGTCTTTGGTTTTCTCTTTTCTGAGTATCATTTTAGACACTTACAGATTTGTATAGTGAGCATGTTTCATCCCATTGTAGTGACTCTTTTTGAAGCTCTAATTTTTCCATCTTTGCCCTTCATATTGGCTCTTTCTTAGCCCAGCAAGGTATCCCAGGCTCATTCCCTCACCCAGACCCAGAATCAGCCATTTCTCTAAAGAGTAATTTTGCTAAATGGTAGCAAAATCTGGGTGCTAGGGGTTACTCACTGCCACTGGATTGTCAATGCTTCTAGGCCCTTCAATGGATAAAGGTAGGAGGAAATATGCATGCGTTGTATTTTTAAATCATATGTTTATGCAGAGATTTCCAATTCAAATTTAACAATACAGAGCTTCTACTTTAAGCAGATGGAAGGCGGGAGATTGATTACAAAAAGGTGGATTAGGCAAATAAGGAAAATGGAAGCCAAATTAGTGTCAGAGAGAGATGTAACAAATAATAGAAAGGAAGAAAACGAGAATGAAACCTGTGATATTAAATAGAAACTGAAGCTATTAAGGTGACCTCAATTTCCAAAATATACTCACAGACACAGAAATAAAGATAGATGTAAATTTATGCACATGCAAATATATATATATATAGCTTCATCTGTCCACTAATATGGCCTTAAAGCAGACACCACAAAAATAATAAGCACAGCTATCACATAAATCTTAGTTTCTAAACATCATTCTCCAGTAAAAGGAACCAGGTATCCTTGGAGAAGTGGCTGATTCCAGGGCTGGGGCAGGGAAAGTCCAACATTTAGAACACCTTGTGCCAGAAAGCATGGAAGTACTCCAAGAATAATGAAACCATCTCAAAAGACACATAAGCCATCTTGTAGGGTCTCCTACTAGTCAAATTTGGCACAGTTTGGCCTCCAAATAATGATAATAACAACCATAATCTATGAGTAATATAGGAAACCATGATATGAATTAATTAATCCAAAGTTTGTTGAGGAACAGGATATTTACACACTTTCAAAGTCCCTTCCCATGAACTACTTACTAAATAATCACAAACAGAAAAAGAGTAACTGTTGTGGACCATCTTGATCTAGTGATCAAAGTCGACATCATCGGTAACAGACAACTTGAAATTATGAAACGAGAACACACATCATTTTTGTTATGTTTATCCCCAAATGCACAGCCTTGAATCTAATCATGAGAAACATCGGACAATCCAAATCAAGAGATATTCTTCAACATAATGAGTTGGCAATATTCAAAATCTTCAGAAGGTCATAGAATAAAGACTGAGGAACTGCTCCAGACTTTATGAGACCTGACACTAAATGTAGCATGTGATTCTCAGCAAGGACTCTCTTATTCTAAAGGACACTCAGAGACTGAAACTTGGATGGGGCCTAGGGATTCCACACTTACCATGTTTCCATGTTACTGTCCTGATGTGGTGAGCGTAGCATGTTTCAGGGAAACACGCGCTAAATTTTTGGGGTGTGAAGGAAGCACCATTTCAGCAATTTACTCTAAATCATTCTGAAAAAAAGTTATTTGCACCAGACTTGCAATTTTCTTTAACTTGTGAGATGATTTTAAGTTTTAGATAGGTTACCATTTTTATTAGTTCTGATTTTAAACTTCCAGTGGTTTGTGAGGAGCAAAATAAAGAAAAAAATACATGAATTCTTACGTCCTCTCTTCTTGAGTAAAAGTAGTATAGCACACACTGTTCTTCATTTGGTGTTTTATTTATTTATTTATTTATTTTTTATTTATTGTTTTTTTTTTACAATTAACAAAGTATTCTGGGTAGCATTTCACATCAGTACATGGAGATCTTCCTCATTCCTTTCATGCTGCATAGTGCTCCATTAAGTAGCTGTATTAGGATTCATCCTGCAACCCTCTACTAATGCTCATTTCAGTTATCCAATACTTTCAAATTATAGAAAGAGTATGAGAGAGAGAAAAAAAAGAAAGAAAGAAAGAAAGAAAGAAAGAAAGAAAGAAAAGAAAGAAAGAAGAAAGAAAGAAAAGAAAAGAAGAAAGAAGAAAGAAAGAAGAAAGAAAGAAAGAAAAGAAGAAAGAAAGAAAGAAGAAAGAAAGAGAAAAAAAGAAAGAAAGAGAAAATGCAAGCCACGACGAATAATTTTACACATGCGTGTTATTTTGTACTTACACAGGTATATGTTTAGGATACATTTTTAGAAGTGAAATTGCTGAGCCAAAGAATAAATGCTTCTTTAATTTATTATTCTATAATGTATTGTCAAATTCTCCTGCTTAGAATCGGTTTGCATTCCCACCACCAACACATGAAAGGATCTGTTTCTCCCACAAGTCTCACAAACAGAATGGGTTTTATTTTTTACCATTCTAACAAATAATTTGCATTTATTTTATTGTGAGTTTAGTCACGAGTCTTTTCCTATGTTTGAAGGTCATAGAAATTTTGTTCGGCCCCACAGGTGAATCTGATGGGTGCCAGGTTTAGAAACTATTTTCTTGTCCTTTGTGGTTTGGGTAGTTAAGAAGTGCTGAATAGCAAATCTGTTCATGTTTATTGATTTTCATTTGAATTTAGATAGATAAAGGAAGATAAGTTTAATCTACTCAAATATCGTATCATCTATGAAACTTTTCCGACTTCACTGAGCTCGTCTTAGAATGGTTTCCCTTGGCATTTTGTGTATACCTCTATTAGCACTTATCTTACCAAATTAAATCTATTTGTTTAAATGACAAATTTAAACAAATAGATTAATCCACTTCCTGCTGGATTTTTGAGCCTTGGAAGGTAAAACACTATTCATCTTATTCATCTTCAGACCTTTAGGGTCAAGGCCCCATTTCTAGCACATGGAAGATACTCAGTAAGTGTGAGTTTGAATAAATAAATAAGCAATCGATAACACTGGTTTTTCAATTCATACTCATATCTAGCACATAGTTTCTCAGTAAAAACAACAGAAAGGAAGTGAGTTTTCTTTCTTGGACACCTTGAGCTTTGAAGGACTGTTTATTTCAGGCTTCTGATCTCTGCCTGAATTTGTCTGGCTTCACTATGGAAACAAGTCAGTCTCCAAACTTCCTGCTTCCTTTCCTTTGCCAGTGGGTAGGTAGGTGTAAGAGCCCAGCTCCTTTCACAGTGACACCTCCCGGTGCTGCCCAGAGGGAATGCTCCACAACCTGAACCCTACCTTAGCAGCAGCATCTGTCACATTTCCAGAACATTTGGAGTAAGTTGAGTTATCATGGGATGCCTCTCTGACGCTTTTCCTTCCTTCCTCCATGCTCTAAGCAATTGCACTTCTGGCAACTCACTTCATCTTTGAAATTTCATTATGCTCAGGTTAGAGCCCAATCATTTGAATCTGGAAGATGACAAGCATAATGTTCTGCCTTGATTATTGTGCTTCCGTTTTTCTACCTAAGGGGGGAAGGTCTTGAACATAAAACCACTAGTACTAATGATATACCTTAGGAAACCAAACTCTCTTTCTAACAGTCTCCTTCCCAGTTGATGGTCATACTTATTCTGAGGAATATTTTAAATATCTTTCAAAAGACAGCCATGTTCCTATTACAAAGCATTACTACAAATTACATGCTAAAACTGCCAGGAGCCACAGCAGCACACAAAGCTGTAATCAGGGAATAGGCACGTTTAGTCACATCATTTGTAAGTTAATTTAAAAACATATGAAGATTGAAGCTCTGGTCTTCAAGAAAGCTGTTCTGTATAATAATAATTGCAGTTGTTAACTTCAATACTCTTTTTCTTTCCTAGTCCCCAAATATATCTGTACACTTCTATTAGAATAGCAAATCAGGGCTGCTTGGGTGGCTCAGTGGTTAAGCATCTGCCTTTGGCTCAGGTCGTGATCCTGGGGTCCTGGGATCAAGTCCTGCATCGGGTTCCTCATAGGGAGTCTGCTTCTCCCTCTTGCCTATGTCTCTGTCCCTCTCTCTGTCTCTCATGAATAAATAAATGAAATCTTAAAAAAAAAAAAAAAGAATAGTAAATCAGTTCTAGTTATCCATTACTATTTGATTTTTTTTTTTAATTTTAGTTCAAAATCAAAGATGTTAGCTAGAATTCCAGCTTGGTCGTGAAGAAGGTTGAGCCATCGCATTTGAGTGATGAAAGAAAGTGAAATGTGAAGAGCTCAAAGAAAGGAGCACCTCAAGGGAGTGGTTCTGGCTCTGGCCTGGCTCAGAGACAGTGGTGGGGGCCAACCAAAGGCTCTGAGGAGTTTCCCTGCGCTGTCCTGTGCTAGCTCCCTGGTCAGGCAACTTCAAGGGCCAACCCAAACCAAGACAGATGGAGGATGTAAGATATGGAAATAGTGAAGCCAACTAACCTAAATGTATAAATCAAATAACATTAAGTCAATAAATTGTGCCCACTGCTATCTAATAAAGAATGCAAAGTAGGGATTCTATTTTTTTTTTTTTTTTGCTTTTTTCTGTGATGTTGTATAAATACATTTTAAAAAACAAAAGACCTTTCCATAATTCAAAGCTGAGCCCATCTCCTCTTCCTAATGCCCCTTCCCGCATGAAAGGCCCTTCCTAGCTGGCCTTTTCTCTCTCCCCCAATCTCATCATTTCTCACTTCCAGCATCACCACTTTCAACATACAACCTAGCTCCAGTCCTACTTAAAGACATGCGTTCTCCCCCGTATAACAAGTTCTTGTACTTTTTTTGCTCGTTTGTTTACGGTTTGTCTCCCTTCACTAGAATACAGGGTATAGTGAGCATGGAAAATTTGTCTATCTATGTGTAGTAGCATTCCCAGCATTTGAAAATATTCCTGGCAACTTAAAGGCACTTTTGTAAAGGTTTGTTGGATAGACAGATGAAGGAATACCCCAGTGCCCTTGCATGTGCTGTTTCTACTATTTTAATCAAGTCTTTTCTCACTGCCATCCTGACTTAATTTTTTTTTTTCAAATGCAGTCTGAATATCAATTCTTCTGGGAAGCCAGCCATTGCTATAATATCTCTTCCCTCCCCCACCACACACACACAGTTAGGTTTCTCTCTCATCTGGGCTCCCATTACAGTCCTCCTCTGTGTTTAAGTCCCAGAAACAGTTGACTGTTCACCAAAGGACTAATACTCCCCTTCCATTGTGTAGAATGGTGGCCAGAAAGTGGCTGCCCAGCCATGGCATTATGCAGAAGAAACAATGTGACTAAGCTCTGACAAATGGCTTGTGGGCACCACTTTCAAACCTAGCCCAGAAAACCTTCCTGTGCAGTTTTCTCTTCCCTCCATCTGTTGGCTAGCTGCTGAGGATCCATCAGAGAACTCCAAGGCCATGGAGATTGTTGGAGCCATGTGACGACTGCCTTCCAAACACCTGCATGAGTCTATAATACAAGAGAGAAATAAATGTCTACCGAGCTGAGTCATGGGCCTGTTTGTTACAACAACTAGCCCATCCTAACCTTCACAGCATGCCACTACCACAGTACACAGTCCTGCCATTGCCCGGTGTCTGTCTCCATCTCTGTAGTCTGCACACCTTGTGCCACATCCCCACAGTACCAGGGTCTAGTCTGGGGCCTGGCACTTGTGTGAGGTTCATACATGTGGCCGCTGGTTCATGACTCCAGGAAAAAAAACAAACTGGGCCAACTCTTAATTTTGTCCCTGACAAACTTTTCCCATAAATTCTTCGCCATTTCCACTATAGAAAATTTCTCATATGTTTTGTCTTGAGTATCAGCTGGACTCCCTCCCCTCTGCTAATACACCTCACCCGTCTTCTCGACCGTTGACTTTGTTACCAGGATGTTCAGCTCCTCACCTCTACCCAAAGAGCTCATTGAGGAGAATTAATTTTGAAAAAGCAATCTATGCCTGTAATTAATTCCACCCTTCCCTGGAATGCTTTATTGTTTTATAAATAGCACTTTTTTCCTATTAAAATGAAATAAAATGTGCCTAATCTCTCTTCTCCTTTCCAACCCAAGCTCATCATTACTGCTTCTGACTTTGTGTGAATTCATTCTTGTGAGTCTTACATTTAATGGGGGTCCTAAAAAACCAAGGTGGGAGTTAATTCTATTTCTAATGCAAAGCGTAAATCTAAATAGGTTCCGGAGTGTACAACAAAATGGTCTTTTCTATTCCACGTTCACGTTATGGACTCACCACATCGAGTAAACCACTTAGATAGGGTGGGACCATCATTAAAATCATTATTATTATTAATAATAATAATAGGTACCATCTCAAGGATCTATGTACCACACGCTATAGTAGACACTTGAAATGCCACCCTCATCACAACAGGATTTAAGAGTCATCCCCCTTTTGTAGGATCTTTCATATAATCTATTTGGGACAACAGAGACACTGAAAGAGATGCTATGCATATGTGTGCCCGGGAGGAACAAGGCATAAACCAAGATTGGCCCTGGGGAAAGCGGGGCATATGGTACCCTACTCATGTTTCAGCTAAAGAAACGCTGACCTGGGGTACCAAGTGCCTTACCAGGCCACATGGCTTACAAGGTGGCAGGATGTAAAAACAGGTCTGGGTGACTCCAAAATCTGTGCTCTTTCTAGTGCCTTTGTCTAAAGTACTGGGTGTAGTGGGAGGAGATGGGAGGGTAGAGCATGGAAGTGGAGGGGTTAAGGGTGACTGATCTGGTTCTATCCACCTGCTCAACCAGGTCAACCTCACTACCACAGACTGCCACCCCCACTGTTTAATCTGCATCTTCCTCAAACTCCAGACCCCATAGAGCCTAGGGACACAGTCAATACGTGCTCACTAATGATGGATTATCTGTGGAAGTTTTCTGGGAGAAAGAAAGAGAAAATGAGAAAAGAGCAAACCAAAAGAGACTTGGGGATAATGACAAGGTAATCTAAAGAGAATCACCAAGGAAACCAAACTAATGAATGCAGGAGGCTTCCCAGAGGACCCTTGGATTTTGCTCTACAGGAACCGTAAGTAAGAAGGGGGGAAAATATACTTTTTAGCAGAAAGCATGATTTATTTTTCCACCTGTCAGACTATTTTCATAACCCAACCAATGCTTTCAAGAAATTGTTTACCATTGCCTATGCAGATGGGTTTTGCATAACAAGGCTTCCACACTGGCAAATATTTCTCATAAGATAAGAAAATACATCTGACTCCCACAGGCTATAATGTTTTCAAGCAGTTGTTCTTTAAAGAAATGTTTGACTCATGCATTTGCACTAACATGCCTGATTGCAGCTAAAGAAATATGAAATGAAATGACAGGTACTTCAGCTGGGAAAAAAAATAGAAAAGCAGTACCCCCAAGGGGCATCTTATATGTCAGTTCAGACTATGCAGCTTGAATGATGTAAAAGTATTCTTCACCCTCCTAAACAGACTCCTTCATTCCACTGTTCGGTTCCCACCACCTCAGTTCAGGGAGAGAGGCATGATGATTTCAGGAGTGAACAGCTACCCAATGGTAAAAATGACTCACAAGGCAGCAACGGGAGATGGGATTGTGAGAGCTACAGGATGGAAAAACTTGGTCAGAAGACACTAGAAAGATAGGGAGAAGGGCGAGCCACTGAAGAGCCCTGCAGGCAGTGTCGGTGGGCGGGGTGGGGCTCGGGGTGTCAGGGAAGAGCTGGGGAGGAAGTGGTTTCTGTTGTCTGCAGCTGCCGGTTCTGACCGTTAGGCACCTGCTGATCAGTCCCCTTCTCCTGAAGTCTCTGAGGGTCCCTGAAAAGCCAACCCTGATGGAGGAGGAGAAGCAGCGACACAAATGCTCATAGTTTTTTTAAACAAGCTCACGATCTGTTTTAAAACTGATCCCGTTGCCTCTACCCTATAGCTCCTATTTCTGCCTTTCCATGTGGTTACATCTTACTGTTTTCCTATATTAAAAGGTATTCAAGCCTCCCCTTGAAACCCCCCCCCGATGAGCTCTGTTTGATTAATTCCCTTTTCTCCGTCTGTGCTCAGGGATCCGGATGCACCGGGGCAAGGCCAGCTCGCCATTTGCTAACTCAGTGACCCAAGTTGCCTCTGTTTCGTTTAATAAAACAGGCAGCCTTTCAGCCTGGGGCCAGTGATACATCTAAGGCTGCAGCGCACCCCAGTTTGTTTATGAGGGATGTTTTTGCCTGCGGTTTTAAAATGTAGGCATCAGCTATTGATTCCTTCTGAGTCTATTGAATGGACCGAGAATCAGGAAAATTTTTTAAGCTCTTCAAAAATGCTCATAGAGGTGTTCTCTCTGTGTCTTAACATACTCAAGGAAAGAGAAATTTCTTCCCCTGCTATGCTTGCCAATTTCTGTCCCCTTCTGATTGCCAACTGGAAGGAGAAGATATTGCCCATCAGTGCTCAGCGCAGAGAGCGCACTCCGTATAGGGTCCTCATTTCAGTGACTCCTTTCCTAAGTCTTCATGATTTACCTTGAGAACTTTACATCATATTTGTACATCTGCAGTAGTAACTAAGTATTCTTTATCGAGCATCTGTAATGTATCATGCTCAGAGCTAAGCACTTGACATTCATTAACTCATTGATGCTTCGTAAGTACACCTTGAGGTAGATACCACTAATACTCCATATTATGGATATCCAAGAACACACGTCTATTAAGTAGAAGAATTAAAACCTAAATTTGTCCTACTTCGTACAGACTTAACCATTTAGAACCATTCTAGGAGTCTGTAGGACTATAGATTATAAATTACTCTAGCTGTTGTAATGATGGGGGTCCAGGATACGCTACCCTAAAATATGGCACCTTGGTATATCAAATATTTTAAGCTGAAGGGGTTTGAGAAAAGAGAAGAAGCAAGAAGGTCACTTTGATCTCTCTATCTTTCTCCCCTAAACAGATCATAAAACCCTCCTGTGAGATGTGCCCTCCCTATACGTGAAGGAAAAGAGTGTCCTTATCTCTCCAGACAAAGGGACATGGAGAAGGACCCTAGCACACAAGGCTTGCTGGTTTCCCCAGCTTCCTACACTTACTTCATATGCTTCCATCTATCAGGGCTCTCCATGACTATTCACTCCTCATCAAATCTGGCGTAAAAATACTCAGGTCTAGCTGATTCTTTGGGTCTTCACTTCTTAGGAAGGCTCCCATGTCACATGAAACTCACAATAAACAAATATGGATGATTTTCTCCTCCTAATCTATCTTTGTTAGCTCAATTTTTGGACCCAGCCAGGGACCCTCAGAAGGTGGAGAAAACTTTCCCCTCGCTGCAGTGACCCCATCTGATCCTAAGCACAGCACTCCAAAGTGGGTAGTATTGTGTCTATCTTTCAGGTGAGAAAATTGATGCTCCAAGAGTTTAAATGGCTTGCCCAAAGTAAGATTGCTAGACATAAGGGGAAGAAACACAGGATCCCCAGTTAAATTTATTTCGGATAATAACAAATAATGTTTTAGTGAAAACACATCCCCAATACGATTCATTATCTGAAATTCACATTTTTCGGAATGTCCTGAATTTCTATGGCAACCTTAGCCCGAAGTCACGGTACTGATGCGAGGCACTATTGGACAGTAAGACAGGGCTTCTCACCTAAGCCCAGGGCTCTTTCCACCACCCTGAGGAAAAGGGTTTTAAAATCCCTACCCAGATTTGCAAATCATTATAGAAAACTGCCACCATCAGATACTCAAACAGCCATGTCAACTGCTAGTTGTCACTATAGCGACATGGACTTTGTGGTAGGTATGCACCTCAATCCACACACCCTGAAATAAATTTTTTTTTTCTTTACAACTCAACTTAGTTTCTATTTTAAATCGCCCTCCTGGGACAGTGGAAGCACTACTTCCTGACCCTCTCCCTGGGATGTGGCACTATGAGATAATAGAAAAAATATATATTGATTCCTGTTTCCTGTTCTTGGCACGGAGCTCCTAAGTGGACACTGAAGTGATAAAAGCACTTTTGTTCTAATGTTTGGTCTTTGACCCCAGTTCCTGACATGGAGTTCCTAAATTCCTTGAATTTTCTGAGTCATAGTGTCTTTTTGTTCTAATGAGGTGATATTGGTGGGCTCCTGAATGGCTCCTGGGTGAGTCTGGTCACCAGCAAGACCAAGCCGTGATTAGAAGCTTGGAATTGGCAGCCTACCTCCCCCACCACCACTCCCTCCCATTCTCCAGAGAGGAGGAGAGAGGGGCTGGACATGGGGCTAATCATTGAGCATGGCCTATGCCCCCAAAGTATGAAATCAGGAGAGCTTCTGGGTTGGTGAACACATCCATATCACATACTAGGAGGGTGATACTCCCTGACTGCACTGAGACAGAAGTTTCTGTGCTCAGGATCCTCTCAGACCTCAGCCTACATACCTCTTCACCTGGCTGTTCCTCTGGGTTCTTTATTTATAAATAAACAATAAACAGGTAAGGTAAGTAAGTGCTTTCCTGGAGTTCTGTGAGCTGTTCTGGGAAACAATCAAATCCAAGGAGGAGGAGGTCATGGGAACCTCTTGATTTGTAGCCAAGTCAGACAGAAGTCTGTGGGTCACCTGGAGACCTTCTACTTGTGACGTATCTGCAGTAGGCAGTCTCGTGCAACTGAGCCCTTAACCTGAGAGATAGGATACTATCTCCAGGTAGCAGGTGTCAGAACTGAGTTGAATCGTAGGACGCCCAGCTGACATCAGAGAATTGCTCGGTGTGGAAACCTGTCCACACCTGGTGTCAGAAGCGCTGAGTGCGAAGTGGTGCTTGTGAGAGTGAAGGAAGCCACACAGGAGGCAAGTGGGCGGCTTCCTGCTCAGCCACAGCTCTGGAATCTCACCAGTACCAGGTTGCTGTGGGCCAGGGCTCCCTCTGGGTGACTATGTCATCGCTCACACAGGGTGCCGCCTATGCAACCCTTCAAGTCCCATGGCCACTGATGCTGCAATGACATGGAGGTGCAGGCCTTTGGGAGTTGCTCTGGCAACTCTCTCTCTCCAGGAGACTGGCCACCCCTGCGGAGCTCTGCCCGGGGAGCAGGCCACAGGCTCTCTGCTCCCATCACCTCTCACCCTCTCACAGGGAGTTTTCTTTTTCTGGTCTTTGAGAAATCACACCCCCCCTTCAGTGTCTGGCCAGAAACTTTTACCCATCCTTCAGAAACTTCTCGCTGTGTGCTTGAGGTTTAGACTTTTGAAAACCACATTCGAGAAGATTCCCACACCTTTGTATCTCTACCACATGCCCTTTCCCTGTGGTATGGAGCTCAGGACCAACTCATTGCCTAAATGGGAAAGAGAAGTGAATTCCAGGAGAGAAAAATATCCTTTAGTATCTTACAATAATCTCCCGCCGTACATTACAACATAAGAGTTCCGCTTCTGCAAATAAAATATTTATATGTTATGGTTTCTTTGTTCAATACGCTGCTGGCTGCAGCTCCATAATTAAAATTAATACAATCGTCTTACACATTGCAGCCAGACCAATTTTCCTAAAGGCAGAGCCATCAGATTACTTCAGAGCTCAAATTCCTCTAAAGGTTCCCCTTTGTCTCCAGAACACAGTCCAGGCTCCTGGGTTGTGGTGCTTGAGCATGTTCCACAACCTGCCCCCTTTTGTTTTCAACTCTAGCTTCCACAACTCGACACGGCCCCCTCGCGATCCCACTACCACCTTACCCTGCCCCCCTGCTGCCTCCCAAACTTGTCAAAACATAACTCTGGGGTGCATATCCCACCACCCACAGCTACGCCAGCCTGGACCAACCAGTCGCCAGTCCACGTCAACCAACTCTCCCTCCAACCGCATCACTCGGTGTCCCTTTAAAGCTTCTGAGAAGACACTTTGCTATTTCAAACATGGGGGACGGGAATCACACACACGCTGGCACACCACAGTTGTTAAACACATGCAAGTTGCTTTGCTTTGGAATTATACTACCTCATGGTGGTAACACTCGTTATGCCATAAAAATGAATGTCTCACCAATCCTGGATCAAGAAAAAGTGAGAAAGTAAGGTTTGGTAGAAAGACTGGAAAAGAAAGGCTCAAGCCTGAGATATAACAGGCACCTTTAAGACCATCCCACCCATCCAGCACACCCCTTCATCTCACAGCTGAGGAAATAGCTTCCACCACCCCCACCGCACCCCCAGACAAGGTTCTTCCTGCCTAGTGAAAGGCGATACTCCATACAATGTGGACAACCCACCTGCTGAGAAGCCTATGGAAACTCCTAGGCATAATTAGTGACAATCCAGAAATGCCACTAAATGGGTGGATGTGATGAATGACACCCAGAACAGACACACTCTGAGGAAGGCATTGAGGAAGAGGGACAGTTTGCCCAACTGTGTCCTTCCAGGCCTTCACTCTTCAGATTTGCCCCCAGTCAAGCACCATGACCAGAGACTTCCTCCACGAAGCTGTACGTGGGTAGTTCTTGAACAAATGCTTGCATTGATCATTTCCCCCCTGGGACATGTTAAGAACAAACTGCTTTTTCTAAGCAGAGAAAAGTCTCCCCTGAAATGCATCATCTTCTCAGGTGGCTGGAGAAGAACACCCATCTTAGATCAGAATCTAAAACTCAGGGGAAAGGTCCCTACAAGAAAGGCAACACCTTGCATTTTCCCTTGGCCTTGTCCTTGAAGAACTGAAAGTGTCAAGGAAACCTGGTGCTGACGTCTGGGAAACCAGAATGAGGCCTTGGGGAAGAAAGAAGGTGCCTTCCACATGGAGGCAGTCTCAGAGCTGGGACTAAGGGACTTGGGAGGGCCCAGCAGAATGTTGCAGGCTACCCAGGTGTCATGAGACCTGGACTGTGTGAGCTGAACTCTTTATACCTCTAATATCTGCTTCATTTATATTCGATATTTGCTCTTAGAGTTTGGCAAAGTCCTCTTGAAAATGCCAATTTGTCCAAGCTCTGCTGAGGGGAACCAAGGAAAGAGGTTTGCATCTGTTCATGGGTTCAAGTTTTCAAGCTTCATCCCTCCACCCTGGGAGCCAGGCCCAGGGGTGGCAGTGGCCATCCTAGAATGAGTGCTCCAAGGAAAAACCAAGTCACATCCCGTGGTCCCACCACATGTCCCCATCTGGCAAGTCCCTTCAGCTCTGTAAGAGAGACCCCCACATACCTGGCCCACAGGAGCATCCTCCCCCACCGCAGCTCTACCCACAGGTGTTGCGGAAAATAGCAACAGGTCCCAGCCCTGTTAACAGCTGGCCCTCAGCAATATTCTCAATCCTGTACGTAAATCTGAGCTCCCACACTCATTTCTTCCCCCTGTAAATCTCTAGCTGCTACTTATTACATGTCAGTCTTTGTTGAGAGTCTATCTACTCATGCAAAAAAGAACCAGACAAGCATGAAAGGCAGAACTTCAACGCTTGTCCTTGGAACTCTGGCTTCACAGCCTGCGGAGGGAGGTCCTGGAATTGCTGGTGGGCGAGGGCTTAGCTTCAACATTATCACTGGTGCCACTGGCTGAACAATATCCCAGTGGCAGGAAAAGAGAAACACTAACCCTCAGACCCACAGAGCCTGGGGGAGCCCAGACCACAGCAGGAGCCCTAGAGCCTCCTTTTCTGGAGATCCAAGTCTTAACTACTATTCCAAAAATAGGAGCTAAAAAGCCAGAGGGCTCCCTAGTGGACTGGAGATTTAATTTAGATAGCACACGCAGAAGGAAGCATGAAATCTGAACCGACAGTAGATAAAGGGCTAGTATGTTTCTTCCAATACATGACCCAGGCTCTAAGTGAGTGAAAGTGATCTCAACCACCTCAGATTATTAAAGTCACTCACTGGCATCGTTAACCACAGTGTGCTTGCTGCTAGAGGGCTGTCGCCTCCCCTATAAGGAGGAACCTGATTCTTGGGCTGCAGGGAAGTTAGACAAGAGCTCCTGGGTGCACGGAGAACTTGGGTAACGCCCTTCTGGTACCATGATGCCAGTGAGGACCCTCACTAATGCCTCTCCTTCAACTTGGTCTGTTGATTTGGGTCATGGGCATAATCGCCTGGACATGGTTCGTTAATGAAACCTTCTGAAATAGGTCTCACCTGAGCTGTCATTGAGGCTGCCTGCCCCCTCCCCCTCCCCCCTCATCCCTAACATTTTATTGCATTCTCATTAGAGTCACTCCCAGTAATAATAAAACACAGCCCTTGTTGCCACTAAGTTGCAAACCCAATGCCAAGCACTTTAGATGAGTTATTTTTATTTAATCTCACATCAGCTCTGAAGTACATGCTATCTTATCTCCTCTTCACAGACGAAGAATCTGAACTTCGGAGGACCTTGGGTCATCAACCACACGCTGGGATTCAAACTGCCTAGCTTTTCTGACTCTCAAGTCTACTTCTGATGCGATACCGCCTCTCTAGACTACAAGCACCAAATGCAGAAACATGCCATTCATTCATTCACTAATATTTATTGAACAACTACTCCAGACAAGTCTAAGATATTCTAAGGGCTAAGAGTACAGTAAACAGGCAAGGTCCCTGTTTGCAAGTAGTTAACATTCTAGAGTTAGAAAATAGAGAAGAAACAAATAACTGGTAAATAATAAGGGTCAATCGGGGTGGTGATAAATACTGAGACTGTAACCAAGAAGTGGATATACTGGCTAGAGAATGACTAGAGCCTGGGGGTGGCAGGGAGGGAGTTTGTTCACTTCAGTCTGAACGATTAGGGAAGACCTCTCTTAGGAGGTAACCCTGAGCCATGGCCTGCAAGGTGAGGAGGGAAGAGAGCCCCAGGCCAGGGCCCAAGGCATGTTTGAGAAACAGAACTGAGGCTCACGCTGGCTGGTGTGAAATGAATATGGAGATTCTGATGCTGAGCGTGAGAATTTATGTTCAGTGTCAGGAGCCAACACCATCTCCTTGACCACTGAATCTACGGCCCTGATGTGTTCAAGGTACGTGTCATGGTCACTGAACAAAATGCTTGTTGCTTGGGGGAGGGAAAGGGCGAACATCACCCAGCTTCCAGTTCAAAGGAAGAAGTTACACAATGGTCTATCCTGGAGTGGACTGTACCTGACACTGACCCGCGACGCAGAGTCCTACCTCCCAGCTCGTGGCACACTGGGAGCACCTGGCTGGCGGCTGGACTCCCTAGAGGCGCTGCAGAGGGCACACCAGAGCCCACTGGCGTGCATGCAACACAAGCAGTAGGAGATGGGCATGCTGCTGCTGGGGGGGGGGGGGGGGGCAAACGTGTGTGTGTGTGTGTGTGTGTGTGTGTGTGTGCGCTGCCCTTCCTCATAAACTACACAATAGCTTCTTGTTTGGCTGCACGTACAATCTCCTTTAATCTCTGGAGGACACATGTGTGTAACATACAGGAGGAGGCCAATTTCCTGTGGACTGTGGTCCTCATTTCCGGGTGACAGATCCCGAACAGTCAAGGGATGAGCAGAAGGGAACTTGGCAGAGAATCACACCAGCCTCACAAAGGATGAGAGACCATGGGTTTAAGCCAGCCTGTACCTAACACCGTTTGCCGGACTCACGTGTTGCCTTCCCTCATACTGCTTTTCTCATCTGTGACACGACATCTGATGAAAAAGGTTTTCTGATTATCCTCCAAGCCACAGATTCACTGGAGGAAGCAAGCCCACAGGCCACCTTAAAGGGTTATCAGGTACATTTTATTTTGCCAAGAATCTTATCAGCCTGTCCAGATAATGCTTCTACTCCTTCCACTGCTCTAATAGACAGCACATAAATAAGGTTCAAGAGACAACTCTTGGACTAGAGGGACAGCACCATCCTCAGGGTCAGCCCGAAGTGTGACTGTGACCTGAGTGAATTCTGGCCTCCATGCTCTACTTCCTTGCCATTTTTCTTTCCTACCACGCACACCATCACCGCTACCCCCATGTGACCATATGCTGTACACTACAAAAGGCGGGTGCAGAGAGGCAGTGCAGTTTTGGAAGCAGATCTAGTTTTGAATTCCAGTTTTACTACTGTCAGCAGTGTGATCTTAGTCCAGCTATTCAACGTCTATGTGCCTCAGTGATCCAATCTGTAAAATTAAAAGAACAGTGTTGAGAAAATTAAATTCCAAAGCACCAGAACACCCCAGCTCTGTATATCTTTGGCATAATTTGGCACTCATCCTTCTCCCTCTTGCCCTTCCGCTACAACCCAATGTCCATTCCCTTGGTTCCCTAAGGACACTGGCCAGAACAGAAGGAAGATGCTCACAATTTGTTCTCACGAAGATGTTAATATTCAGTAACAATTGTATATGTTTCTCTTCCCAGTAATATATTTTTTAAAGATTTTAGTCATTTATTAGAGAGAGAGAGAGCATAAGCAGGGAGGAGAGGCAGAGGGAGAGGGAGAAGCAGAGTCCTCACTGAGCAGGGACCCCGATCCAGGGCTCAATCTCAGGACCCCAGGATCATAATCTGAGCTGAAGGCAGACACTCAACTGAGCCACCCAGGCCCCTCTTTCCAACTGGCAAGATTGAAGCCACAGCCCAGAATTCCATAGCTCAGGAATTGCATGCTACACGGTCATGCTGGCTGAAGGTAAGAGAGCCTTCCCTACTATGATACATCACGCCACAAAAAGCCTACAGAAAAAGCAAACCAGGATATTTGTGAGTTTACCATGATCTTTTTTTTTTTTAATTGGAGTTCAATTTGCCAACATACAGCATAACACCCAGTGCTCCTCCCATCAAGTGCCCATCACCCAGTCACCCCCATCCCCCACCCACCTCCCCCTTCCACCACCTCTTGTTCGTTTCCCAGATTTAGGAGTCTCTCATGGTCTGTCACCCCTCACTGATATTTCCCACCCTTTGGGATTTTACCATGATCTTGTGCCCACTTCCACATGGTGCAGCTACAGTTCAAGGTGCAGCACCTTCATTCAAATAGAAGAGGCTGACTGAGGAAAGAAACCACATACAACTTTGGAAGCGAAATCTTAGACAAAGCAAACTTTTATTGACTCTTCGAGATAGATCAAAAATTCATTAACTCAGAAAAGAACGAAAGTCTCTTCACGCAGTTCTGGGCCAGATTCACTTTTACTGCTGACTTGAATAAATGTTGTGAAAGCTCAGCCTGCTCTCAAACAGCGAAACTAGCCTCTCTGCTTTCACATCTCTCCCTCTTTCTGTCTGGAAAGCTCTTATCGCCCCTTCTGCAGCTGGCAAAATCCTATTCATCTTTGAAGGACTAGTTCAAATACCATATTCTCTGTAAAGCTTTTCAAAATCTTCATCAACCATCCAGCAAATTAGACACACAATTCTTTATCTCTTAGTGTTTTGTTCCTACCTTGAGAATAAGGCTTTACCGCAGTTATTCACACATCACGTTGTAGTACAGTGAGTGGTTTGTGCTCTGTCCCCCATACCAGACTGTGAGAAATCAGAGGGCATGAGCCCTGCTTTACTCATGTTTGTGTTCCTGGGATCATATACTGTGCCTGGCATATAGTGGGCCCTCAGTAAATGATGATAGAATTGAATCCATTAAGTTTGGGGAAAGTACTGAATCGCCCCAGGCCTCAGTTTCCTCCTTTATAAAAGGTGACCAAGATAACTATAACAAAAGGTCACTGTTCAGATTCTGTATGTCAGATGTGAACAATTATCTTATGCCCAACGTGGACCGCTATACATAATTAGTTCGCTAGGAGTTGATTAAATTCATCCAATCGGTAAAAGTTATTTAGACACTGTCTCCAGTGCATTTCAGTAAACAAAACAGGCAATAACCCTGATCTCATGGAGTTTATATCTCATAGGGAGAAAACAACTAATGACTAGTAAACAAATATACAAGAAAATAGTAGGAGGAATAAATGTTTTGAAGAAAATTAAACAAGGTGTTGATACAGAAAGCTACTTAGGTAAGAGAGGTGGAAGGGAAAGCTTCTCAGAGAAAGTGAGGTTTTAGCTGGAATCCACATGAGCAAAGGAACCCTATGAAGATCTAGGAGAAGAGAACTCTGGGTTGTGCAACAGCAAGTGCAAAGGTACCTCAGGAGGCAGGTACAAGATAGAAATATTGAGGAGGAAAAATGAGGTATGATGGGATCATTTTGACTATAATGGAGGGATAGAAGGGATACAGTTAGAGAGGTAAGCAAGGGGTAGATCATTTGGACACTTAACAGACTAGGATACAGAATTCACATTTTATTCAAAATGAATTTTAAAAAAAAACATTTAGAGGTTCTTAATCAGGGTAGTGACATGAAGTGATTTTGTTTTTTAAAGTTTACTATCATAATTGTGTAGAAATGGATTGTAGGGGCAAAAACAGAAGCAGTGAGACCTGTTACTCTTACATGTAGTAGTCTAAGAAGGAGATCCTGACTTGACCCTTGGCTGATGAAAGTAAAGATGGAAGAGGAGAGGATCTGAATCTATTTCAGAGACAGAGCCAAGGGAACTCACCGATAGAAAATGAGGAAAAGTGAGGAACCAAGCATGATATAGAGGTGTTGACTTGAGATGCTTCTCGGAGAGATTAAGTTGAGAGTACACAAAATATTTTAAAACGATTAGTAATAGGTGAACTTTTCCCTAGTTCTCCTGCTAAATACAAACAAAAATCCCTGGATATTACTCATAAATCAAATATAAGAAGATTGAAATGTAGAGATAATGAGGCAACCTCAGATCAACTAGGGAGACTGGGGCCCAAAGAACACAGTGGTAAATACCCTGGGCTTTCTTTTTGCATCATATACTCAAACATGTTGCTGAAAAGACCAGCAACCCAGAAACACCAATGGGCCCTGACCAAAATAAGTTTGCCAAGAACCAAGAAAGCAGCCAAACAAGGCAGAAACTTTCAGGTAGTAGCTATTCTTAACTCCAGACAAACACCATAGAAAAGTCTGTGACTTCACTCTCATTCATACCAGCAAAAGTCAAATAGGGAGCCTAGACTCCCACCCTCATGAGGCTCTAATGAGGAGCTCCAAACAAAAGGGGGCTGGTTTGACAGAAGGACAAGTAGGGAGTCAGGAATTTTATCCCCACTGGCCAGTAACAAGCATCCCAACCCCTCGTGGTATCAGTGGACACCACAGGGCAACTGGACTTCTACCTCCACCCAGCAATAATGAGGTGCCCACTCTCCTTCCCAGATGGGATGGTGTCAAAGGAGACCTAATAGAGAATCAGGACTTTGACCTCCACTCAGCAATAAGGAGACTGCCCCAGGGCACTTGGGTAGCTCAGTTGGTTGAGCTTCCCACTCTTGATTTCCGTTCAGGTCATGGTCTCAGGGTTTTGGAGTGGAGCCCCATGTCAGGCTCCATGCTCAATGGGGAATCTGCTTGAGATCTCTAGCCCTCTTCCTCTGCCCTTCCTCCCTGCACATGCTTTCTCATTCTCTAAAATAAATGAGTAAATCTTTAAAAAGAGAGTGAGAGACTGTCCCTATCACAGTATCAATGGAGACCACGTGAGGAAATGACACTCCCATCTCCACCCATCAGTAATAAGGAATCCCCACCCTCACCCAGGTGTCAGCAGAGGCTAAGTGGGAAACCCAGAATTCTATCTCCACCTGACAGTAATAGGGTGGTGGTGCCCCCCACACACATCTCTGTCAGAGAAGTGCCAGATTAAATCAGTTTTAAAAATATGATCCAAATAAGACCCAGACTTTCATACGTAATATGAATATCCCCAGGTTTCAATTAAAAATAACTTGGGTCCTCTTCCTCTAGCTGCAGGGCTAAAAACTAGTATTTATACAAGACAGAAGAAAAAGGTGTCATTCTGTAAAGTAAACATCATCATCCTGGTCCTGGCTGTTGCTCTCTTCTGACTGGTTTTTCACCATAACTTCCTGGGCCTGAGCAGTTTGCTAAGGAATGAGGTTTCAGATTCAGGAATTGTGGGGTTTCAGCCTATTGTCCCAAATGTTCCCCGACAAGCTGTAGATGGGAGAGAAGAGGAGATTCCTGTGGTCATTGCTGCATGTGAAGATAGGCTTGGAGGCGCCACTGCAGCTATGAACAGCGTTCAGCACAACCCTCGCTCCAATGTGATGTTCTACATTGTACTCTCAATGGTACAGCAGACCATCTCTGGTGAGCTCTGCTTGCCTGACAATTCTGCTTTTAGAGGATGCTCTAGAATAGGCCAGCTGCCAATCCAGGAAATGTTTTTTTCTGTATGTATACTTTTTTTTATTATTGGGACTATATCACATAAAAATTGCACGTTTTCCATGTGATTGTATCATAAACATGTTCCTAAGATGTAAATCAACTGTGCCATACACACATTGTTAACTCAAGCTGATACTGTTTTGGAAATAAGAGTTTCTCTGTGAAAGAAGCAATATGTTAATTTACATCCTGTTACAAGCTCCTTATCTCATGATATATACCTTGAGTAGGTCTAGAGTGGGATGGGATGGGGGAGCAGTGGCACAGTCATGTGGTGACGTGAGCACAGATACTAGATCCAAATCCTGGTCCAGAGTGATTACAGCCCATTTCCACATCTTTAAGTATGGAGTGAAAATATCCAACTTAAGGATTATTGTGTTGCAAATGAGAAAATATAAAGAACACTAAGAACATAATCATTCAGCAGATGTTCCTTACTACAGTTGTGACTAATCATAGAATCCTAAAGTGAACAAGATCTTGAAAATGCTCTGAATTCAGATTTATGAAGTTTAGTCAAAGAAATATCTTGTCTAACAGGCCAATAGTTGTCAAAGTTCTAAAACATTTCTGTCCTTGTGGCTAGTTTTCTACATGGTTCATGTTTAGTTTGTGAAAATTATTTTCCCCATAAAAACTCTGAAACCGGGATCCCTGGGTGGCGCAGCGGTTTAGCGCCTGCCTTTGGCCCAGGGTGTGATCCTGGAGACCCGGAATCGAATCCCACGTCGGGCTCCCGGTGCATGGAGCCTGCTTCTCCCTCTGCCTGTATCTCTGCCTCTCTCTCTCTCTGTGTGACTATCATAAATAAATAAAAAATTTAAAAACAAAAAAAAACAACTCTGAAACCATCTAAAATAATGTAAAACAAGTAATGCATTTGAATAGCTACAGGAAAAATGTGCAGTACATTAGAGAAGATGGACTTTTACCTTAGATTCAGGTGGAAAATTAGTTATTACAGTGAATTAATGAGTGTAATAATGGGGCGATTAGCACTTTTTGTTGATAATTAGCTTTCACTACCATATTTTGACTTTTCTTCACCATGTATTTGGAGAGACAAGAGTTGGACCACATGTGGTGATAGGATATTCTCAACTACACAGGGTGCTTTTCTACCGCATTGATCCCAAGCGTGAGCCTGGTGGGAGCACTAGCCATCACCACAGAATGTTGGTTCAGGCAGTGACTCTGATGGGCATACCCTCAACTGCAGATGAAAGAAAAGGCTGTAGTTTGGGGACATGGTTATATAAAACTGAAATTTGGTGCTTTATTTTCATCAGATCCTGGCTCAGCAGCAGTACCTTGAAAAGCATCAGGTACAAAATTGTGAATTTTGATATTAAACTTTTGGAAGGGAAAGTAAAGGAGGATCCTGACCAGGGATAATCCATAAAACCAGTGCGTTCCATGCATCCTTGTTTGTACTTGGGAGTACAGTTGACTCTAGAACAACACAGGTTTAAACTTCGAGGGTCCACTTACATGCAGTTTTCAATACAGTAGATTTTTTTTGATACAGTACTGTAAATATTTTTCTTTATCTTAACATTTTCTCTAGCTCACGTTATTGTAATACAGTATATAATTTGTAACGTACAAAATGTGTGGACTGTTTATATTCTAGGTAAAGTTTCTGGTCAACAGTAAGCTATTAAGTTTTGGAGGGAGTGAAACTTTTTTTTGACTGTCCAGGGGGCCGAAGTCCCTAAATCCTGCATTGTTCAAGAGTCAACTGTATTAGGAAATGGATGGGTAACTGGGTACACTGTAAATAGCTCTTTGGGGACCAAGGCTGGGCAGTTCTAACATACCTACAGCTGTCTTCTCCTACATGGGTATGGAGAGCATTCTGGGAGTTTCTAATAAAGGCATAGCCACCGATGAATCCTTAAAAAAAAATTAAAATTAAATTAACATTTAAAAAGTAACTTGGTACACAAAGAAATAGGAAGTGCTCAAACTGAAAAGAAAAGGACAATAAATGCCAACACCAAAATGACAAAGATGTTGGAATGATATGACAAGGATTTTTAAGCAGCCACAATTAAATGCTTCAACAAGGAATTATAAACATACTTAAGGCAAAAAAAAAAAAGTGACAATCAGAACATGTAAAGAACCAGGGG
>NW_023331110.1:0-50771 GCF_011100685.1 Canis lupus familiaris | reverse complement strand
GTGTCTCCCTGCTGCTCATTGGGCTCTGTTCTGCATGACCAGGAATGGTGCTGGCAAGAGAGCTCAGCGGCTGGAAGGAAAGTCTGCTGCTGAGCGTCACTATTTTCCACCCCCTGCTTGTGCTCCTATCTGATCAGGCTAGAGAAGACAACAAAACATACATAGTTAGAAAAAAACTCCAATATATAGATTTCTGTAGAATTTCCTTTTTTTTCCCTCCTGTCCTTCCTCTGCAAGGTATTGTTGCTATGTCCTGTTACTGGTTTTTGCTGCAATAAACCCTCTTTGTTTCAATCACAGCAAGAAACAAAAATCCAAACAGAAACCCCTCTGAAAAGAGTAGAAAACAAAAGGTTTTACCTACAAAAAGGGGAGGGGGAGACAGGAGGGACCTTGGTTTTGTTTTTAAAAAGGACTGAAGATTAACATTGAAAAATCAGGAGATGATGTGCAACCCTTTGTGCAAGGCAAAGCCCTCTGGTACTTCCGCCTCTGGTTTTGTTTTAAATTTCCTTTTTCTCTTCTGCGTGCGGATACTTCTCTCCATCTTCATGTTGTCAGTGTTTTGCTGTGTTTTGTGTTTTCTTGTTTAACTTTGTGTCACTACCTCAGTCTGCCCTCATGTCCCTTACACACAAACAAAACATTCCTTCAGCAGAGCGAAGAGGTGGCGGATGACCGGCACGCTCCACGACGGCCCAGCAGTCTCTGCGTCGCCAAGTGGCTCATGTTGGAGACATCAGTATAGTGGACAGGGAAGCCAAACACCCTTTCCATTTTAGTGCACCGTAAGATGTCCTCTTTCTCATTCATGAAGACGGGGACATGCTGGTCTTTGCCCTGCTTTATGGAGTTCGACCTAGTAGTAATGGTCCTCACTTTGCTGAACTTGGCTATCCAGCCGTGCTCCAGACACTCCTGCAGCTCCAGCTTATCATTCACAGTGGATGCCAATGGCCTCCTGTTCATACCAGGAAGGTTCCCCCAGAAGTAGTGGGCCCTGTGTGCAGCTGACACTTCTTTGGCATTAATCATCATAGGGTTGGACTCGAGAATTCGCGAGATGTCCCTCTTGTCAACTAATGCCCATGGCCACCACATTCTCAAAGAGCCGGAAGAAGGGGCGGTCATCTCCCTCCTTGGGCCGCGCATCATGCAGCAGGTGGGAGAACTCAAAGAAGAGCCGGCCAGTGCCTCAGTAGAGTCCTTTATGGGCAGGATTGATATGGAAGAGACCATTGCAAGGACTGCCCCAATCACCAGATCCAATGGGCCCCACTCCTGGGATATGCTTCTGCGTGACGCTGCAGACGTCCCCAACATACATGATCTTCCCCACCGTGATGGAGTCCTTGCACAACCTCGGAGGCGATGTAGCAGTCCACCCTGAATCCCCAAATCCTTCAGCACCAGAAGCCCTGTAGCAATTCCATCAAATAGAGACAGCACCCGGATGGGCTTCCTCTTCTCAGCTGGGACAGGCAGGTAAACCTTCATAGGGTCAAATTCCTGGTCGTGGCTGTTGGTGAAGAACATCTGGAGCCATGAGGGCCAGTCGTCCCGCTGCCGCAGTAGCCCGTAAGTGCCCTTGTGCCCACACATGTAGCAGTTCCGGGGGTCCTCCTTGATGGCTGCCAGGTGGCCCCCAGCCCCAATAAGAGATCCACACCCTCCACACAAAAACACCTGCAGCAGTTATTGTTCCCACACATGAGCACCTTGCCCCCCACCCCCCACAGCAAATGGTGTGGTAGGACTGGTAGCTGTCATCCATCATGGTGATACGTATGCACACTCCAGGAAGCAGTTCTTACAGTTTTGGCACATTTCTCCAACAAACAGAGGGTGTTCCAGGGTAACGTTGAGGCTCCCACAAGAGATGCAAATGTCCTCGATGTCTGGCACTTCTGCCGCACTTTGTACCACCAGCTGCTCTCTTGTGCGTTCATCAATGATCTTAGGCTTCTCAGTCGTACTCTTTCGGGGCTTTTTTGGCTGGGGGGGGTGGTGCATAGGCAGCTGCCTCAGTTCGACCCACATGTCTGTGTAAACTTCTTTGTAGGGGTTCTTCTCTTCTTTGGGTGGCTTCAGGCCCTTGGGGCCAGAAGGCTGGAACCCTCCGAGAGACCACTCGATCATCTGTTTGTTCTGCACCTCCACGGACTTGGCAGTGTCGCTCTCATCGCTGTCGTGGCACGCTGGGAACAACTTCCCCGCATGGCTACAGGCCACCTGCAGGACTTCATAGATGGCTTTGCGGTACATGGGCTGCTTGTTGTATGTGGCCTGGTGGAAAGCACTGCAGAAGGAGCTCAGCGGCATCAACTTCTCAACACACACCATCAAGAACTTGCCATCTCCAAACCACATGACCCAGCGGGTGCCTTCAGCTCCTCAGCTCCGGCCTGTCATCCACCAAGACACAATGCGGCCTGGCCACCAGGAGAAGCCCCCGACGTTTCCCCCACACCAGCTCCCCAGTGCCAAAGCCCCGGCCGTCCTCGTAGGCCAGCTCATCGTTGGCTGCTTTGGTGGTGTTCTTGTCCCCAGCATCTGCCCCCACGGGCTCAGGTGTGGTGGCCACAGTGGGGGATGCAGGGTTGGTGGGCTGCTGCATTGCAGGAGGACTGGCCTCCTCCACCTTCTGAGACTAGCCAGACCCCTGGTTTTCTTCCACAGCATTCATTACTGCGATCACCTTGGCTTTTCTTCTCAGCCCATAAGGCCACGTGCAGCCCCTCTATGTAAAGATTCTTAGCAGATTATTCATCATAGGCAATAGGTAGAAATGACCCAAATGTCAAAGCTGGATAAGAGGTTAACAAAGCTGGTAGATCCATAAATACTACTGGGCCATAGAAAGGTATGAAGTATTGCTACATATTATCATGTGGATTAAGCTAAGTGACAGGAGCCGATGGCAAACAAATCTACCCCCATATGATCCATTTAATGAATTGTCCAAAACAGGTAAATAGAAACAGAAAGTAGATTAAGTGGTTGCATAGGGCTGGAGTGAGGAAGGGTCAGAGGATGAAGGATTAGCGGTAGACAGCTACATGAGACAGGGGTTTGTGGGAGGAGATGAAATTATTCTAGAATCGTGGAGGTGGCTGCATCACTTTGTGCGTACACTTCACATCCTTGCACATATACTTGAATGGGTAAACTGTCTGATATAATGTCTCAATAAAGTGGTTACAAAGAGTTTACTATCTAAATGTTGATGACACCCCAATCAGAGTTGCGAGATTTCACAAAAGGAAATATAAAAAGACAGCACAGTTCATACGTCCACTAAAAAAATAAATAAATAAATTACTGTTTCTCTTAAGTTCAAATTAAACTGGATGCCTTGTATTTTATCTGGCAACCCGACTCCCAAGTCTATTACCTACAACCTAGAACTTACTAATTATCCTCAAGATCCACGTATCCAACTACACAGTAGGAAGTTCTACTTGGTTAACTGCCAAATAGCAAATGAACATAAAACTAAAATCACCTTTCTTATGAGAAGATATTCAATTATGTCAGAAGTGGTAGGTCAGGGCTTGTGCAGGTCTCTGGAGCCCTCTCTCAACCCCCGATGGCCTGGCATCAACAATCTGGTGGTTGGATTAGTGGATGTGGTGTCTAGGAGCTGAGGTTTAACCAACACGGAGGAGGAGTTCAATATGTTGAGAAACATCACCCTGATGGTGAGGGCAGGCTGAGCATCCAAACTCCCTTTCTCAAAACAAAAATCACTTTCCTTCCCTCACCCATGGGTTCATTGCCATTGTCTTGACCTGGAAATCTCCAGGCCCATCCCATCTCTGTAGCAACTAAATTTTACTTCTGAAAAAAAAAAAAACCAGTCTGATATCATCATTCTGCTGCTTTAACCCTTTCAATATACTGGCTCCTACCATGGTCAAATAAAGTCAAAGCCAATTAAGAAGAGGTCTCTACCTGGGCCCCTGGTGGCTCAGTTGGTTACACCCCGACTCCTGGTTTGGGCTCAGGTCCTGATCTCAGGGTCGGGACCCCGGATCCTTCACAGGGCTCCACACTCTGTGGGGAGTCTGCTAAAATTTCTCTCTCCATCTCCCTCTGCGCATTCTAGCACTTGTGCGCATTCTCGCATACGTGCACATGTGGCCTCGCTTTCTCTCTCTTGCTTGTTGACATACTTGAAAGTGAACAGAATGGGTCAAAAGACACACTTGAAGTTTGCGTGTGATAGAGGCTGGGAGTGGGGGGCAGCTAGTAAGAAACAGAGAATGGACTAGAGGGGCACAGTAAACATTAAAAGCACATTTTACAGCAATTACAGAAAGATCCTTGTAATAGTACACATGCTACTGTGCCACTTAAATGCTAGCAACATCAATTTGTTTACTCATTGCTTTTCTAAAACCAGGATATCAGTGACTATGCTTCCTCGCCACTTACTAGTCACATTTACTTTGAAAAACCACCAAGCTTAAAACTCAAGAGCTAGTGTAACTAAGACTTTGAAAAAAAATTAGTGTCCTTTTCTTAGTAGAAATAACAACCACCTATCACTACTTTTTGGTCTTTCACGTGCTATAATTAATACTAAATGCCTGCTTGTATTTGCCTAACCTATGTAACTATCAAAGAAAGAAGATCTTCACTATTGTATTTGAAACTCACAAACCACCTTGTTAACATTATAATTTCCATTTTATAGGAAGGAAACAGTGGCCACATTACAACTAAATAGAGACACACATGCATGCATTGTTTTGGGCATGTCTGTTTAATGGTTAAGGGGTGCTGATGAACACAACGATACACAAAGGTACCGTGGCAATTCCATAAAAACTAAATCAAGCACTCTAGTCTTTACATGTATTGTTAGGAAAATGCCACATCTCAACTTTTTCATTTCTTGAGAGTTGCTACTGCTTGAGGCAGGCAAATTTCAGCCAATTTGATGGGAAAAAATGGACTAAGATTTCTTCTAGCCTGTGAAGCAAAAGCACATTGGAAGTGGCTGATTTTCAAATACTATACATCAGTAACATCCTTCTCTCGTGACAGACAACCATAGCAAATTCACCTGAGTTTGGTTTTGGTGCAGATAGAGCTAAGGCACCACAGGTATCAATTTCCTACAGACTCAGGTAAGACTCACATCTTTTTTTTCAGCTTGAGTTAAATGAAAAAAAAATGCAATTCATATCTCCAGAAGCAAAACTAAGCTCTTAATCTAATTTTACTATTTTAAGATTTCTGATCACTCCCAGCATTGCTGTGTGGCAAGACCTCATTTCTGGTGGCTGACCATTTCCATGGCATGATGCTTTACCAAGAACCAGCTCCAGAAACTCTTTTTCTTCGTTTTGAACTTTCATGTATTTATACACAAAATACCATTTCAATGGCGTTGTGGGGAAAAAAAAAAAAGCAACTTCTTCAAATTTCAGTTGACCTTGTCAAAGGTAATTTTCATTTACTTACTTATTTATTTATTTACTTATTTATTTATTTTTATTTATTTATTATTTTTTACTGGAGTTCAATTTGCCACCATATACCATGACACCCAATGCTCATCCTATCAGGTGCCCCCCCTCAGTGCCCATCACCCAGTCACCCCCACCGCCCACCCACCTCCCCTTCCACCACCCCTTCTTCGTTTCCCAGAGTTAGTAGTCTCTCATGGTCTGTGAGATATTTCTGATATTTCCCACTTGTTTTTTTTTCCTTTCCCCTTTATTCCGTTTCACTATTTTTATATTCCCCAAATGAATGAGATCATATAACATTTGTCCTTCTCCGACGGACTTATTTCACGCAGTGTAATACCCTCCAGTTCCATCCACATGGAAGCAAATGGTGGGTACTTGTTTCTAATGGCTGAGTAATATTCCACTGTATACATAGATCCCATTTTCTTTATCCATTCATCTTTTGATGGACACAAAGGCTTCTTCCACAGTTTGGCTATTGTGGACATTGCTGCTATAAATTATCAGAGAGCAGGTGTCCCGGCATTTCACTGCACCTGTATCTTTGGGGTAAATCCCCAGCAGTGCAATTGCTGGGTCGTATGTAGGGCAGATCTGTTTTTTAACTCTTTAAGGAACCTCCACAGTTTTCCAGAGTGGCCTGCACCAATTGACATTCCCACCAACAGTGCAAGAAGGTTTCCCTTTCTCCACATCCTCTCCAGCATTTGTTGTTTCCTGAACAGGCCAATAGCCAGGGAGTAAATTGAAGCAGTCATCAAAAACCTCCCAAGACACAAAAGTCCAGGGCCAGATGGCTTACCAGGGGAATTCTATCAAACGTTTAAAGAAGAAACCAGGGGAAAAAAAAAAAAAAAAAAAAAAAAAGAAACCAGGGAAGCCCCGGTGGCGCAGTGGTTTAGCACCGCCTACAGCCTACGGGCCTGATCCTGGAGACCTGAGATCGAGTCCCACGTCAGGCTCCTGAATGGAACCTGCTTCTCCCTCCTTCTGTGTCTCTGCCTCTGTCTATATATGTCTATCATAAATAAATAAATCTTTACAAAAATAAAGAAGAAACCATACATATTCTACTAAAGATATTCGGAAAGACAGAAGGAGATGGAGTACTTCCAAACTCATTCTACGAGGCCAGCATCACCTTAATTCCAAAACCACACAAAGACCCCACCAAAAAGGAGAATTATAGACCAATATCCTTGACGATCACGGGATGCAAAAACTCTCAACAAGATATTAGCCACTAGGATTCAACAATACATTAAGAAGATGCTTCACCATGACCAAGTGGGATTTATCCCCGGGATGCAAGGCTGCTTCAACACTCGTAAAGCAATCAATGTGATTGATAATATCAGCAAGAGAAAAAAACAACAACCACATGATCCTCTCAATAGATGCAGAGAAAGCATTTGACAAAATACAGCATCCATTCCTGATCAAAACTCTTCAGGGTGTAGGGATAGAGGGAACATTCTTCAGCATCTTAAAAGCCACCTATGAAAAGCCCACAGCAAATATCATTCTCAATGGGGAAACACTGTGAGCCTTTCCCCTAAATCAAGAACAAGACAGGGATGTCCACTCTCACCACTGCTATTCAACATAGTACTAGAAGTCCTAGCCTCAGCAATAAGACAACAAAAAGAAATAAAAAGCATTCAAATTGGCAAAGAAGTCAAACTCTCCCTCTTCACTGATGACATGATACTGTACATAGAAAACCCAAAAGACTCCACTCCAAGATTGCTAGCACTCATACAGCAATTTGGCAGTGTGGCAGGATACAAAATCAATGCCCAGAAGTCAGTGGCATTTCTATACACTAACAATGAGACTGAAGAAAGAGAAATTAAGGAGTCAGTCCCATTTACAATTGCACCCAAAAGCCTAAGATACCTAGGAATAAACGAACCAACCTAAAAACTAGGGAACACTTCTGAAAGAAATTGAGGAAGACATAAAGAGATGGAAAAATACTCCATGGTCATGGATTGGAAGAATTAATATAGTGAAAATGTCAATGTTACCCAGGGCAATTTACACATTTAATGCAATCCCTATCAAAATACCATGGACTTTCTTCAGAGAGTTGGAACGAATTATCTTAAGATTGGTGTGGAAAGGTAATTATTTTAAATTAATGTGGCTATGAACTGCTGCCATCCTTAACCTCAGAAAATATATTCCTTCTAATTTTTGTTGTGACCATTCATTACTCAAGCTAAATTCCAGCTCATGAATGTTGTCCATAAGGAGCCTATACCTTCCTGCTATTATTTCATATTCTTCTTCTAAACAAGGGCAGGCATACGTTGGCTTCATTAGTGCACACAGCCAGATCACCACCATTAAGGGAAATCATCTAGGTATTTTTGGTAAAATCTTTAACAACTTCCATGCTCATCACGGAACAAGGCTGATTTGTTCTGCCTTGCAGAAGGCAACAATTTGATCTCTGGTTTATGAGACAGCACTCAAAATGTTTTTCCATGTTTTCCCACCAAGAGAATCTGACATCAGCATGGTTTTTACCTTTACCAGTGAATGCAGGCTTTTCTCACCAAACATATCCCAGAGGAAGGTCAGGTCTTCCTGGCTGTCCACACGTGGCCCCAGCTGGACTGGCAGAACAGCCAACAGCTCATACAGACCTAGAAAGTGAAAAATAAAACACAAAGCGTAATCATAGAGTGATCTCATTAATTTCACTTAAGGTGTGTGTGAAGGATGGCTGGAACATGTCGTTTTTACTGGATCAGTAATCTGGGCCATCAAGCAGAACGCTTCTCCGCGGAAGCCAAGGAACCTTTTTGACTTTTACAGCCCAATCAAATATGCAGCATCAACAGGCTAGCCTAACCTTTCGTTTGTCAACATTCTCCAGGCATCCAAGTGGACACAACCCGAGGCAGAAAACGTGTACAAGCTTTCAGAGGAAGAAGAAAACTAAATTGTCACTACTATTGTCTCAGTGTTAGCCAAAGATCAAAAGGAGTCATGAATAGGAATAACTTCCTTAGAAGAGCAGAAAATTGATAGAGTGGCCCATTAAAAAGGTTTTGTGGTTTCCAAAGAGTTCCTAATGATATATAGCTTCAAAACCATTTGGGTTATCTACATCCAAATTCAAGTTCCAAAAAGCTAAGGCCTACTAAACCATACTTGGTGTTGCTTTCTTGTAGCTGCTCATTTTTCAAAAGCAACAACCACAAGCTACACAGAACTGAGTTTACCTTTAACTCCAATCTGAGCATATGCCGTAACCTCTGAAAGAGTTAAGGAAAAGGATGCAGGTTCCTCGGGGCCCTCCTCGCTAGAAGCTTCTTGGGGCTAGACAGTAGTGCCCTGTTCCACCAGTAGCCTGTTGCAGAAACCCTCCCACCTCCTTTGGGGGCCGTCAGTCCTGTCCAAGAACTGTTACAACAGTGCCTGCCCGGGGCCTCTTCAGGGAGGTGACCTAGAAGTATCAACTCTCAGCACACGTTTCACTTTCCAGTGGGATTATACAAGGTAAAAAAGGAGAAACTTCCTTTTATTTCTGTCTGCTGTCTACAAGAGCACCGAAACCTCCTGGGATCTATGACACAGGAGCATGTTGTAATTCCTGCTCTGAAGAAGTGCTGCTGTTCATCACAGGGACAGCTTTACAAGATATGTAACTAAAAGAATCGTAAATTATGGCCTGCTGATTAGTCTATTATCTTCCTAAAGTATTATCATATTCTGATAATCAGTGATCATTCACCAAATGTATTCATTTTCCCTTGGAAAGTTGGATCTGTAACTTGAGACATTAAACTCAAACATTCCTGGGATTGCATGTGGCCATAAAGATCTATTCTACTTTAGGGGGAAGAAAATGTCTCCCTATTACATTCTAAGTATTCTTGATGATTTACACTTATTCCCTTAAAAACCTGGCATCATGCCTAACCTAGCACTTATTGATGATTTCATAAAAATATTTGTAAGGTGTCCCAAATAGTCTGTTTCATATGTAACTCAGTGAGCTTCAGCTATTGTTGCTATTATTAGTTATTCATCATGATTATTATTTTTTAAAGATTAATTTATTTTACAGAGAGGCAGGGGACAGGGGCAGAGAGAGACAGAATCTTAAGCAGACTCCACGCTCAGCATGGAGCTTGACACGAAGCTCCAAATCATGACCCTGATCGTGGCTGGAGCTGAGACCAAGAGTCAGACACTCAACCCACTGCACCAACCAGGAGTGTCCATCGCTACTGCTATTGAAAAATCAAAACTCTGAGTCAAACAGACCTAGAGTCAAACCAGGTCTATACTTCATTTACCTCCCATAACTTACCTCAGCCTTCTTTCCATCATATGTTCAAAAGAAACGGTAATCTACACATGTAGTAAACTGGACAGGAAAAAATACACAAACGTATGCACATACACAAGGTATGTAAAATCTGAAAAAGCCTAAGGGACTACGTTAGTGGCGATGTACCCACATGGTTACCATAACTATGCGAGATGAGGAAGCAGGGTCAAGTGTACACGGGATCTGTATTATGTATTTCCACACATGAATCCACAGTTATCTCAAAGTACAGTTAAAGCAAGACAAGTGGTGGTTAATATGACTGTTATAAGAATGCAAAAGAACAAGGCACATAGTCCCGTGGTTGGCACAAAAGAGGCATTTGATGGATTTTTTAAAGATTTTATTTATTCATGAGACAGAGAGACAGACAGAGGCAGAGACATAGGCAGAAAGAGAAACAGGCTCCATGCAGCGAGCCCAAAGTGCTACTCGATCCCGGGACTCCAGGATCACACCCTGGACTGAAGGCTGATGCTTAAGCACTGAGCCACCCAGGCGTCCCTGATAAAAAGGTTTTAAAAATTGGGCAGCCTGAGTGGCTCAGCAGTTTAGCACTGCCTTTGGGCCAAGGCTTGATCCGACAGGATCAAGTCCCACTGTGGGCTCCCTGCCTGCTTCTCCCTCTGCCTGTGTCTCTGACTTTCTCTCTGTCTCTTTGTCTCTCTCTGTGTCTCTTATGAATAAATAAAATCTTAAAAAAAAGAGTTAAAAAAAATAAAGTGATTTCTTAAGACTTCCTCAAGTGGCAACTGCCCCTTACTAGAATTCTGTCTATACCTTTACTCAACTTCACTTCAAAAAGTTTGGTTCTCTAATGAAGAACCAAGAGGAGCAGATGAATAAGCATCCGCATAAAACACATAAAGTGAAAGATCCCTATAATTTCTAATCTGTGGATAAAACCTGAAAGGAGTCTGGGGGACTAACCAAATAGCAAATCACTTCGAGATTGATGACATATGCCTTATTATCTAAATTAAAATAGGAAACACAGGGACACCTGGGTGATTGAGAAGCTGAGTGTCTAACTTTGGCTCAGGGCATGATTCTGGCCCAGGATCCAGCCCCACATTGGGCTTTTTATGGGGAGCCTGCTTCTCCCTCTGCCTGTGTCTCTGTGTCTCTCACAAATCAATAAGTAAAATCTTTTACAAATAAAATAAAATAGAAAACACATATAAGAAAATCAACTTCTGAAGATGATTTTTTAAAAATTATATGGCCCCGATATTTAAGCTGAACTACATTCCTTTTTAAATCATAAACAAGGAAAACATTTAGAAAGCAACAGATAAGCTCAAGGAGATCACAAAAACCAACCTTCACAGGAGACCTATTTCTCCTCTGCCTCAGTGTCCTTTACAGTTTATCCAGGTGTGCTTTCAATTCATCTGAGTTTGAAAGTGAACGGCAAGGAACAGCAAGGTAATTCATTCCAAGATTGAAAATAAAATGATAGCTACAGGAAATTACTCCATCAATGCTAACTGCTTCTGTCACTTATTCTTTGGTTATGAAGGTAATGTGGAAAGGTCTAATATCCATAAATCATTATGATGCTTTATACTTCATTTTGAAAACAATCCTGTCTTTTTATGTATTTCATCAGGCCTCGTTCCGACACTAGCGTATCTGTCAGTTTTTAGCACTGTCAGCAACAGACCTAGCTGATTTGTCTTTATTTCTCCAAAGCATTCCTCCTGCCTGTGCCTTTCTCAGAACACTAGTAGCTGACAGTTTCTCTCTGCCCAGAGAGTTCTAGCCTCAGACTTCTGCTACTGTAGCCACCCAGGTAGAACAGAGGACATCCCCACGCACAATTTTTTGAGCAGGAGAGTGAATGCAAATCAGCACAGTATCCGCATAAGGTCCTCGGTGACAGGACTTTTGGAAACATTTGCAGCGGCTTCTGGTTTTCACTCCCAGGATCTCACACTTGTGTCTGCGCCAGGAAGAGCTCTGCTCAGGACCGGGCCCAAGGGAGCCGGGTGGCAGGGAGCTCCGAAAGGCACACTTACATCATCAGCCAAGACTGCTGTGCTGTGGAGGATGGGCACAGGGTTCTACTTCTCATAGTAGTAGAGCTTTTCATGAATCTAGAAGAAAAACAAGAGTATACAAGTTCACCTGCTAGCAAACAGTGAGATAGTTGAAGGGTTTTCAGCACTGCGAATAGAAACAGATCCACTAAACCTCAAAAAAAAATTAAACGTTTCTATAAATCTGTAGATAATAAATAAGTGGGCTTATTTCTATGGTCCAGTCTGATTCTTCTTTAAGATTCTCATGTCAATGTTCTATGTTTAAATCAAAGTTTTTCTAATTGCGACATCATTGACATGTACCACTGTAATACTTTTTATATGTACAACATAATGATTTGCTGTATATATATATTGCAAAATGGTTACCACAGTAAATTTAGTTACTATCACCGTACATTGTTACATGAGATGTCAAATGGGGGTAAAAATCATTATCAAATAGAGCCCACATAAAAGCTAAACCTTTTTCCCTTGAATAATTATGATAGTTTTCTAAAATATGTAACTTCTAAAACATATTGCTTCAGTACTTTAAGTATCAGTTGTAGTTCATATCTCTACTAAAAACATACATGATGATTAATAAGGCGGCAGCCACTTGGGTTGGTACGTGATAACCATTAGAAGCAAGGGAACTGGCGTGGTGTGTGCCCTCCTGAGCATGCTGTTCCTTTCGCTTCGTCTTTTTTTTCCCCCAGATTGTCAACCTTTCTCCCAAATTCAAACTTCTAAGAAACAGAGGGAATGCTCCTAGATGAAGACATTTCTCAGAACTATTGAGCTTAGATAACTTTCTGTCCTGTAAAACAAGTAAAATTATACTATCAGGGAATAATTGGGTCCTTTCTTTCCCAACATTACCCAAGAAACAACAAAGGTGAGAATGTATTTTTAGTGCACTAGAAGACACATGGAGTTCCTTAAAAAATCTGCTTTAACAAATGCAAAACTGTTGGCTTTTACGTTTTATCTACTTCAGCTCTTACACAGGTGCCTTTAAAATGTTATACTTGAAAACTTACTTGAGCCTCTTCTTACTTACAGTTGAAGAAATTACCCCCCGCACTATATATATAAAACAGTTGCACCGCAGAATTTCCAGTTTTTAATAGGTATCAAGTAATACACTCAGAGGTATCAGGCCATCTACTCTTTAAATAATAACTGGCGATGGTTCCACACATAGAAACAAATGAGTTGGGACTTAAAACTCAGGCCACCTGGCTCAGTGTCAGAGCTTGTCGTCACTCCACATGCCTGCCTCTCAGATTAACATCTTGTCTGCCTTTTCCACGGACCTCAATCATGGCTGGACGAACAGGATAGAGAGAGGCTCGCAGATATGTGACAAATAATACTGGCTGTTTCTAATGACTACGGGATTAGGAATGGCTTCTCTTCACCCCTCCCTGTCTTTTTTCTTTCCGACAATTCTTAATTTTTCCAGATGAATTTGTATTGATTCTGTACCATAATTACAACTTAAACATTATATGCCCCAAATAAAGACATTCTTCTCCACTTCATTTCCTTCTTCTGAGGGTCTTTTATAAACAAGGAGCCCCTCTTTCCACATCATCATCTTTCCATCTTCACCCAAGTGAGTTGAGTGCGGACCCCTACCCTGCCAACCCTGGGACGTTGTATTGTATCAGGAGTTTTTAAATGCTCTCCCAGAATTTCCAAATGCTGGTAACCCTATGATGATATGTGTTTTTACTCCAGGACATAATTTTAAATATGAAGTTGGTATGAAAGTAAAAATTACTTCAAGTAATTAATGTTCAATCTCACAAAATATTTTCTACCATATGTACCAATAGTGTTTTCCGGGTGTGACCAGGTAATATGGGAATTCTATTTACAGAATTTATTTATAAATTTCCAAATACTAGCCATCTCATCGTGGCTTTCCCAAAAGGGGCCTCACTTGGCTAGATATTTTGGTCACTTAATGTGCCGTGGAATCCATTGATGATATCTTACTGAGACTTTCCTCATTAGTTCTCGCAACTGAAGTTCGCTTTTTTTCTCCTGGTCTTGTCTTTATGGGGTCATAATATCAGTGTTACACTGCTTTCGCTTTTTTTTTTACACTGTGGAAAGTTTCAATCTTTTTCTATGCTCTCAAATCTCAATGCCACTAAAGTAATCTTTTCTTTAAGTGTTTGATGGCATTCCCATGGGAAACCAGGAGGATCAGATACATTATGGAGGGCAGCTTCATCCCCCAACTTTATTTCTTGTGGGTGGTGTATGGAAATTTCTCCATTTAGGTTTTCTATCTCTTCCTTTGTCAGTTACAGTAAACACCGTTTTCCTACAAAATTACTCATTTTTTACTGGCCTTAAAAAATTAAATGAATCTGACTCAGTTGGGGGATGGGGCAGATGGCAGAGGATTAGGGGTCCTCAAGCACCTGGCCCCACCAACTTACCTAGACCAGAGACCCCTTCTGGATCTCCTTCAGAGGTGGCTCGTGGCCCCTGCAGCCCCCAACCATCCCCATGCATCTCCTTGTGTTCGCAGGCTGCTCTGCCAGCACTCACCATTCGGGTCCTTCTCACAGTAGCACTGGTACTTGCACTCCACCACGTTCTCCAGAAAGGCCTTCACCTGCTCCTTGTCCTCGAAGTCCACCAGGCCTGGCACGGACCCTGCTGGCCTGGCAGAGCTCAGCCTGCCTCTCTGCATGCCTGTGGCATGGTCACGTGAGTAAGTGGAAGGCCATGGCCTGGGGCGGAGCCTCCGGCTGGAGCCTGGGCGAGGCTGGGCAGGGCTGGGCAGGGCGTGCCCCCAAGGTCTCTCTGCTGGTCTCCCATTCAGGAAGGGAGTGCACAGTCCATCTACCTTTGAAGACCCTTGGCTGTTGCCACACCTCTTGCTTCTCTGGCTCCTTCCCTCTAACTGGTGACAGCCTCTCTGCAGCACTTCTGTGCCAGCTTTATGCCTCCCAGCATTACAGGATCCGTGGTCTCTCATGTGGCCCATGGGCAGTTTCCACTGGCAACTTAGCACTACTGAAAGAAAAAAAATCAATTAACATTTTTATGCACCTGGATTTGAAGTTGCAACAGGATTATTATTTTTGCATAATTGTTTTCATAAGGCTGTGCCAGTGCTGCACAGGCTAAGCTTGTCAGAGCTTTGCTATTAACCTTCGCAGCATTGCTTATCACCATTGTGTTTGGAAAATTTCTACTATACAACTATAATTATCTCAAGTCATATATTCAATTAACTAAGATAGGTAAAAGACTTCAAATTAGTTCATAAAAGCCTAGTCATTGAATATAGCAATACAGAGGTGTCTGGGTGGCTGACTTGATTAAGCATCCAACTCTTGATCTTGGCTCAGGTCATGGTCTTTGGGTCATGAGATTGAGCCCCATGTTGGGCTCTGGACTCAGTGTGGAATCTGCTTGAGATTCTCTCTCCTCCTTCTACCCCTCTCCTCTCTCTCTCTCTCTAACAAAGGTTGGGAAAATAAAGAAAATACTAATATAAACATAGAGGTTCCTATCTTCTGAATATTTAGGATCTAATTCCCAAACAATCCAAGGTTACAGGAATATAGACATTATGATATTCACCAATAAACTGACAATGTTCATACCAGCCCTCATTTAAACATTTCTTCCCACCTAATACATGCCCTCTATGCTGTCATTGGTTTTTACCTTGGATGCCATTAACATGACTGCAAAAATACAGGACTTCACAGGGCTGATGAAAATGATGACGAAGTGATGCTGGTGGTAAACAAGCCTCTGAAAGAGGTCTGCTAGTCAGCAACTGAGAAAAATGTAACATATCTGACAAAACTCCCCACTTTGAAAGGGAACAATCTGAATACCAAACTTTAAAAATGAACAAAAACCAAATACTACTGGAGAAACTAAAGTCTTCAAATATTTTTGTTAAACTGCCCTTTTAACTGGAAAAGTCAAAGTGCTATTATAAAATGTTGGCAGCAATATTATGCCAACAAAGGAAAATTCAGCAGGATACAATGCATCCATGCTAAGAATTAGCGGTTACAACTGTAACCTACAATATTCTTAATTACATTTCAAATGTGGTCACATTTTATATTTCCTGTTCCTACATAAAGTTCTGTTCACTTCCCCCACCATTTTCTTGCTCTTTTCGTACCTGTTTAATGCAGATTAATTGTAACTGGCCTTTTCCTACTATGTATTATTACTAGATAAATGGACCACAGAATAACAACATCAACAGAGAAAGCTAACAGGGTTCCGACCTTCACTGAGAGTGAATCTAGCTATGCCAGAAGTGGAACTGAAAATGCATTTATTTCACAAAAACAACCAAAAAAAATAATAAGCCACCCAAACAGTGTCAGAATACAAAGTACAATAATAAGAATTAGGTTTTCTTTATCCTGAGAGCTAATTTCCCCCACCTCCAGGGCTTTGTCATTTAAGAAATTCCGTTATACAGTGTCATGAAGCCACCAAATTTCTCCAATAATTTTTAAATTAAGGACATCGACCTTTTGCCAATAAACTGTTTCCAGAGAAAGCACAAACTAACGCTTTCTAGGATAAAAACTGATAGCCACTAAAAATAGAGATGAAAACAAAATAGACTATACAGGACAACTGGATTCCTACATGCACAAGAATGTAGATTCTTAGATCCCTATCTCACACCATACACAAAAAATTAGCTCAAATTTTAAATCAAGGGGTAAATCCTCATAACCTTGGGTTTGCAAAGAGATTCTTAGATATGCTACCAAGAGCATAAGCAGCACAAGATAAAATGGACACTGATCTTTATAGAAATTAGAACTTTTGTACAAAGGATACTATCAGACAAGTGAAATGATAGCCTACACAAGGGGAAAAAATATTTGCAAGGCGAAAATATGATAAGGGTTTAATATCTAAAATATATAAAAAATGCCAAACTCAACAACAAAAAGGCAATCAAATCGCCAAAGACTACCTGAAAACATGCTCAACATCATTAGTCATTAGGGAAATGCAAATCAAAACCACAATGAACTACCACTTCATGCCCACGAGAATGGCTATAATCAAAAATTACTCAGTGTAACAGGTAGTGATGAGGATATGGAGAAATTGGAACCCTCATATAATGCTGGTAGGAATGTAAAATGGTGCAGACTCCACGGAAAACACTTTGATGGTTCCTTCTCACAAGCCTAAACAGAACTACTATATAAGCAGGCATTTCAGCCGCTAAGTGTCTACCCAAAAGAACCGCAATCGGGACTCAAAACAGATAGTTGTACAGCAATGTCCATTGCAGCACCATTCACAATAGCCAAAAGGTGGACACATGCAAGTGTCCATCAACAGACAAATGGACAAACAACATGCAGTGTATACACATAGTGCAATGTTATTCAACCGAGAAAGAGAAGGAGATTCTGATACATGCTACAACATGGACAAACCTTGAAAGCATTGCATGGAGTGGTATAGTTACAAAAGGGCAAGTACTGTATAGTTCCACTTATGTGAACTATGTAAAACAGTTAAAATATAGAGACAAAGCGTAGAATGGTGGTTGCCGGGAGCTGGGGGTGGGCAACAAGGGAAGGTAGCGCTTAACAGCCACAGAGTTTCTGTGTAGAGTGATGAGAAGGTTTTGGAAATAGAGAGTGGGGACGTTTGCACGACATTCTGAATATACCTAATGCCATTACATTGTACGTTAACATGGTAAAAATGGCAAATTTTATACATGTATCTTACCTTAAAGAAAAACTGAAAAATAAAAGCCAACTACATGCACATTATGAAACATTGTACTCCTTACAGCTAAAAGAGAAATCACACCACTGCCATTAAGATTATACAATGAGTCTCAAAATGGAAGACAAAAACTACATAATGAATGAAAATTATTGGCAGAATTCCTGTATGAGAGGACTGTTGCACATACAAAGTTCTGTACAATGCCATGAGACACAACATATTCAGCAACTTGTTTACATGGCATTTCTGTAAAGACTAAGATAATAATCACAATAAGATGATATATTAAACCTTTTTTAAATGAAGTTTATTTTTATCTATTTTTAATTCTTTTTCCCTTATTTTTTGTATATTTGTTATTGGGGTTCGATTGGCCAACATATACTACAACACCCGATGCTCATCCCGTCAAGTGCCCCCCTCAGTGCCAGTCACCCTGTCACCCCAACCCCGGCCGACCTCCCCTTCCACCACCCCTTGTTCGTTTCCCAGAGTTAGGTGTCTCTTATGTGCTGTCACCCTCACTGATATTTCCCACTCATTTTCTTTCCTGTCCCCTTGAATCCCTTTCACTAGTTTTTATATTCCCCGAATGAATGAGACCATATGATGTTTGTCCCTCTCCGACTGACTTACTTCACTCAGAATAATATATTAAATCTAACAGACGACAGGGTAACAAATAGAGAATTTGCTTCTGTATCTCCCTCTAGATCTGGTCTAGTCTGATTCACCTGCTTCTTTTGTGTATAAATTTCTGTCACCAATTAACAGTATTTATTGAATACATACAGTACAGTACAGTCACTGCAGGAAAGTCTACTGCTATTACCCACTGTAATAAATAAAGCCATTCATTTGAAAAACTCAACAAAAGGAGAAATGACGGTTGGGCTTTTTGTAATAGCAAGAGCACGCAATGTAGCAGAGTCATTGGCTAACATGTAGTAAGTATGCTAGCAGATATTTACCTTACAAGAAAACTATTAATAGAACAGAAGTGAAAGCCCACCTCTAAGAGCTATTGTGAGAAATGCCACTAAGTGATTTTCCTGTTTAAAAATGAAAAATCCAGGGCAGCCCGGGTGGCTCTGCAGTTTAGCGCCAGCTTCAGTCCAGGGCCTGATCCTGGGGACCGGGGATCGAGTCCGACATCTGGCTCCCTGCTTGGAGTCTGCTTCACCCTCTGCCTGTGTCTCTGCCTCTCTCTCGCTCTGTGTGTCTCTCATGAATAAATAAAATCTTAAAAATTAAATAAAAATTAAATAAAAATGAAAACCCATTATTACATGAAGACGACTTTTTGCTTCATTCATAAATACTTGAGGAGCAGTAACAAGGACAAGAACAAGTGTCCTGGTTTAATTTAAGAATGAAGCTCTATGTACTGATCTCCCCCCAACAAAAGTTGTATCCAAATGCCAAATCACACGCTGCTTTCTGTTCACACAGAACAGCTTGCGGTCAGCCACATACCTAATGAGCTTGATTTGCTATGGAAGAGAACTGTAAAAATAAAAACATGATCCATTCAAAACTCCAGAGTATACCTCATTTTGGAAGCCATTTGAAGAAAAAAGAGCAAGTTGAAGATGCTGATTTTCCATGATGAAATACACTCAATATCAAAAGGGAAAAATAATTCATGTTTTAAATGAAATATGAAAACAAAACATTTGTAGGACATTGGCAAGGCCAATAAAGTCCATTCTAGTTACTTCAAAGGGCTTCTGCAAGTGGCAATATTGCAGTGATATAGTCAAAACCTTTCTTCTTTCGAATCTACTGCTTTAAGAATGGAACTTCATGCTTTTGATGTTGGAAATAAAGGTTAACCAGGTTTCTTAAGATGAGCCTATGGTATAAACAATTTGAATGTTGGCCAAACATTTTTTTTCTTTTTTTTTTAATAAATTTATTTTTTATTGGTGCTCAATTTGCCACCATACAGAATAACACTCAGTGCTCATCCCATCAAGTAAGTGCCCCCATCAGTGCCCGCCACCCCGTTACCCCCACCTGCCAACCACCTCCCCTTCAACTACCCCTAGTTTCGTTTCCCAGAGTTAGGAGTCTGTCATGTTCTGTCTCCCTTTCTGATATTTCCCACTCATTTTTTCTTTCCCCTTTAATCCCTTTCATTATTTTTTATATTCCCCAAATGAATGAGACCATAAAATGTTTGTCCTTCTCCGACTGACTTACTTCACTCCGCATAATACCCTCCAGGTCCATCCACGTCGAAACAAATGATGGGTATTGGTCATTTCTAATGGCTGAGTAATATTCCATTGTATACATAAACCACATCGTCTTTACCCATTCATCTTTCGATGGACACCGAGGCTCCTTCCACAGTTTAGCTATTGTGGACACCGCTGCTAGAAACATCAAGGTGCAAGTGTCCTGGCATTTCATTGCATTTGTATCTTTGGGATAAATCCCTAGCAGTGCAATTGCTGGGTCCTAGGGCAGGTCTATTTTTAACTCTTTGAGGAACCTCCACACAGTTTTCCAGGGTGGCTGCACCATTGCACATTCCTACCAACAGTGCAAGAGGGTTCCCTTTTCTCCGCATCCTCTCCAACTTTTGTGGTTTCCTGCCTTGTTAATCTTCCCCATTCTCACTGGTGTGAGGTGGTATCTCATTGTGGTTTTGATTTGTATTTCTCTGATGGCCAGTGATGCGGAGCATTTTCTCATGTGCTTCTTGGCCATGTCTGTGTCTTCCTCTGTGAGATTTCTGTTCATGTCTTTTGCCCGTATCTTGATTGGATTGTTTGTTTCTTTGCTGTTGAGTTTAAGAAGTTCTTTACAGATCTTGGATACTAGGCCTTTAACTGAGAAGTCATTTGCCAATATCTTCTCCCATTCTGTAGTTGTCTTTTAGTTTTGTTGACTGTATCTTTTGCTGTGCAAAAGCTTCTTACCTTGATGAAGTCCCCATAGTTCATTTTTGCTTTTGTTTCTCTTGCCTTCATGGATGTATCTTGCAAGAAGTTACTGTGGCCAAGTTCGAAAAGGGAGTTGCCTATGTTTTCCTCTAGGATTTTGATGGATTCTTGTTTCACATTTAGATCTTTCATCATTTTATCTTTGTATATGGTGCAAGAGAGTGGTCTAGTTTCATTCTTCTGCATGTGGATGTCCAATTTTCCAGCACCATTTACTGAAGAGACTGTCTTTTTTCCAGTGGATAGTCTTTCCTCCTTTGTCAAATATTAGTTGACCATAAAGTTGAGGGTCCACTTCTGGATTCTCATTTCTGTTCCATTGATCTATGTGTCTGTTTTTGTGCCAGTACCACACTGTCTTGATGACCACGGCTTTGTAGTACAACCTGAAATCTGGCATTGTGATGCCCATGGCTATGGTTTTCTTTTTTAAGATTCCCCTGGCTATTTGGGGTTTTTTTCAGATTCCACACAAATCTTTTTTTTTTTTTTTAATTTTTTTATTTATTATTTATGATAGAGAGAGAGAGAGAGAGAGGCGGAGACACAGGCAGAGGGAGGAGCAGGCTCCATGCCTCGGGAGCCCGATGTGGGATTCGATCCCGGGTCTCCAGGATCGCGCCCTGGGCCAAAGATAGGCGCCAAACCGCTGCGCCACCCAGGGATCCCCCACACAAATCTATAATAATTTGTTCCAACTCTCTGAAGAAGTCCATGGCATTTTGATAGGGATTGTATTAAACGTGTAAATTGGGATCCCTGGGTGGCGCAGCGGTTTAGCGCCTGCCTTTGGCCCAGGGCGTGATCCTGGAGACCCGGGATCGGGCTCCCGGTGCATGGAGCCTGCTTCTCCCTCTGCCTGTGTCTTTGCCTCTCTCTCTCTCTCTCTGTGTGACTATCATAAGTAAATAAAAATTAAAAAATAAATAAAAATAAACGTGTAAATTGCCTTGGGTGATCACTGACATTTTCACAATATTAATTCTTCCAATCCTTGAGCATGGAGTATTTTTCCATCACTTTGTGTCTTCCTCACTTTCTTTCAGAAGTGTTCTGTAGTTTTTAGGGTATACATCCTTTACCTATTTGGTTAGGTTTATTCCTAGGCATCTTATGCTTTTGGGTGCAATTGTAAAAGGGATTGACTCCGTAATTTCTCTTTCTTCAGTCTCATTGTTAGTGTACAGAAATGCCACTGAATTCTGGGCATTGATTTTGTATCCTGCCACACTTGGGCCGAACATTTTTAAAAGAAGTAAACAGAACTTATTTAAAGAAAAAAAGTTATGTATGTATTGAAGTCTTTAAAAGAGCCAGAGGAAAAAAACATGCTTTGAAAGATTACTTCAAATCAGAGATCCTGACAGCTGACCTCTAACTAGAAATTTTAGGAATAATCATTTCATCATCTTTCACTATACTGAAATATAAATAGATAGATGATAGATAGATAGATAGATAGATAGATACACAGATAGATAACAAGAGCCTACCTAGCATTCTTTGCTTACTAAAAATGCCATTCAAGAAGACGCAGGTGGCCTGGGTCGAGGTCCTGGGATCAAGTCCCTTGTTGGGCTCCCTGCTTGGAGCCTGCTTCTCCCTCTGCCTGTGTGTCTGCCTCTCTCACGACTAAATAAATAAAATCTAAAAAAAAAAAAAAAGAACACAGGCAAACAGGGAGATCATTCAAAATAGTCACATAAAAACTTCTGAAATCCTTTCCCTCAACAGACACAATATATCTACAGCTACATATAAAACAATTATCTCTGAGCAGGACAGCTACTCCACAACGAAGAATAAACAGACAGGGAGGAGAGACAGATGTAGTTGTATTTTTGCCGAAAACCTCACCTCCCCCCATGCAACGACCTATGGAGGAGGGGTTTGCACAAATACAGAACCCCTCCCTGAGGGAGGGGAATCTGTACTACACATCAGGCACCATGACCCATGGGAGATGCACCAGACAGACAGCCCCCAAAGCACCTGGCTTTGGAAACCAGTGGAGCTTCCGTCCAGGAGACTCCTAGGGCTGTACTGAGTGCAGGCTCTGCTTTTACAGGGCTCACAATCAGACTCATTTGCCTCAGGACCCAGTACAAAGCACCAGTTTGAAAGGAGCCTAGACCAGATGTGAAGGGGTTCCATTTGCTAATCTTAAAGCATCTACCAGAAGGGCAAAAGCCCACTCAGATTCCCTCCAAAGACAAAAGATACCGGAGGGTGCCATATTTACGCTTTCTCTACCTTGCTACTGCCAATGCTGGCAGGAGCTATTTTTGCATTCCATAACCTTCTAGTACCTCCTTCCCCCTCCATACTGCTGCCACGGCCCTGCCAGAAGCAGGAGGCCAGTGCCCTGACCTCTAGTTACACTCCCACTGCCAGAGGCCTCCAAGCCAGCAGGTACATGCAACCCACACAGGGGATGCCTACTGAATATGAGACTCTGGGGCCAGGGTGGATTGTGTTTTGTGAGCCCCACAGGTCTAGAATAATTGGGGAAACAGTATGAGAGACAACCAAACACTGAAGCAAGGCTACTATAAACAAAAATGTTCACCCACACACACAGCCACACCTTCAGGACTAGAAGAGATAGCTGTTTCACCTAACACAAAGACATACATACATACAAAGTCAGGCAACATGAGGAAACAGATAAACATGTTCCCAATGAAAGACCAGGATTAAACCCCAGAAAAACTCAACAAAGTGGGTATAGACCAAATGTACCTCAAATGTAAGGCCACGTATGACCAGTGCACAGCTAGCATCATGCTCAACAGGGAAAAAGCTTCCTGCTTAACATCAGGAACAAGGCGAGGATGCTAACACAGTATTCAAAGTCTTGGCCACAGCAGCTAGGAAGGAAAAAGAAAGAAATTGGAACCAAATTGTAAAGGCGAAGAAGTAAAACCATCACTATTGTAGATGATACAATTTTATACACAGAAACCCCTAACGACTCTGTGGGAAAAAAGACTGTTAGAACATTAGTTCTAACCTTATTCTAAATAAATTCAGTAAAGTTGCAGGTACAAACTGATATACACAATTCTGTCACACTTGTGTACACCAACAACAAACTATCAGGAAGAGAGACTAAGAAAACAAATCCCATTTAAATTGCATGAAAAATACCCAAGAATAAATTTAACCAAGGAGGTGAATGATCTATACTCTGAAAACTATTAGGACACTGAGGAGAGACAATGACACTAATAAGTGGAAAGATATTCCCATGCTCATGAAGAATATTGCAAAAATGTCCATACTGACCAGAGCAATCTACAGAGTCAAGGCAATCTCTATTGAAATTCTAGTGGCATTTTTCACAGAAATACAACAATCGTAAGATTTGTATAGAACCACAAAAGATCCCAAGCAGCCAAAGCAAATCTTGAGAAAGGACAAGTCTGAGACATTACACTCCTTGAATTCAAGCTGTAGTATCTAACAACTAAGTAATCAAAATGTATGGTATTGGCATAAAAACCACACACACAGATTCGTGGGACAGAAAAGAGAGCCCCGAAATAAACCCAGCCATATAAGGCCAATTACTTTACAAGAAAAGAGGCAAGAATATACAATGGAGAAAGACAATCTCTTCAATAAATGGTGCTGGGAAACCTAGACACCTACATATAAAGACTGAAACTGGGCCATCATCTCACACCATACAAAGAAATTAACTCAAAATGGATTAAAGACTGGAATGAAATCCTGAAATCATTAAACTCCTAGAAGAAAACAGGGGTCGTAAGCTCTCTGACATGCTCTTGGAGATTTTTTTTTTTTCCTTTTTGGATCTTATGATTCCAAAGGCAGTGGCATCAAAAAACAAACAAACAAACAAAACAAAAAAAATGAGATAACATAAAACTAAAAAGCTTCTGCACAGCAAAGGAAATCATCAACAACAAAAAAGGCAATCTACCGAATAGAAGGAAGAACTGCCAATTCTATCCAATAAGGGGTTAACAGCCAAAATATATACAGAAATTCATATAGCTCAATATCAACAAGAAACAAACAATTCAATATTAAAAAATGGACAGAGGATCTGAATAGACGTTTTCCCAAAGACGACATACAGATCACCAACAGGCACACGGGAAGATGCTCAACATCACAAATCATCAGAGTAATGCAAATCAAAATCACAGTGAGATATCGCTTCACACCTCTGAGAAAGGCCAATATCAGAAAGACAAGAAAAAATAAGTACTGATGAGGCTGTGGGCAAAGGGGGACCCTAGTGCACCGTTGGTGAGGTTGTAAATTGGTGCGGCCACCACAGAAAATAATCTGGAGAACAGTCAAAAACTTAAAAATACAACTCCCACATGATCCTGCAATTCCACTTTTGGGTATTTATCTGAAGATTCAAAAGGATACATGTACCTCTATGTTCACTGCAGCATTATTTACAATAGCCAAGATATGGAAATAACCAAAGTGTCCTTCCTTTGAGGGATGAATGGGAAAAGATTTACACACACACACACACACACACACACGAATACTATTCAGCAAAAAAAAAAAAAAAAAAAGGAATACTATTCAGCCATAAAATAAATTAGCCATTTGCAACTGGCATGAATCTGAAGGGTATTATGCTAAGTGAAAAAAGTCAGAAGAGAAAGACAGATATGGTATGATTTAACTTATACCTGAAACTAAACAACAAATAAAGTCAGAAATACAGAGAATACATGGGTGGTTGCCAAAAGGGAAGGGGGTGAGGCTGTGTGGGTAAAAACGGATAAAGGGGATCAAGAGTCCCATCATCCTCTTACAAAATGAATTCACGCACAGCATGGTGACTATAGTCAATAATAACGTATTGCAAATTTGAAAGTTGTTTTCAGAAAATACGTCTGAAAAGTTCTTAGCACAAGAAAACAAATGGCGTGACTGTGCATGCAGAGAGATGTTAACTAGACTTACTATGGTGTTCATTGTGCAAGATATACAAATGCCAAATTTTATGTTGCACGCCTGAAACTAGTGTGTCATATATCGATTATAATTTAATAAAACGAAAAAAAAAATGGAAGGAAATAAAAACATGTACTGATTCACTGAAAGACATAGTTTGATAGCCACAAAAAACTAAAACAGGAAAAAAAAAAGCTTTTTTACATTAAACAGGTGAAAAATCAGCCTGGATGACAAGGCTGAGCTGTAAGATTGGGACTAGAACAAACAAAATGGTGGTTATACTAAATGAATAATGACGTTGATGTAAAGCAAAATAAGGATGTCTTCAAGGTTGTGAGGGGTTTTTGTTTTCTGTTTGTTTTCTAGAGAGAATTAAAATACAGGACACAATAGCACTGAAGTTGGCAGGAAAGTATATGGGGCAAAAGTGCGCTAAGATTTCTGGATCTTTTCCAGATGACAATAGACAGATTAAGATAGGATTTTATAATAAAGGATTCATGTCATAATTTCTAAGGTAGCCACTCAAATAACAGAAAGAGAATGTTTTAACTTCTCAACTGTATGCAGGGAAAACCCTAACCAATCCAAAAGAAACAAAGAAAAATCAGGACAAGAAAACACAAAATACGTCAGATTTTAAATTATAAAGATCATACGTCATAATGAACTGTAGTGAAGATATTCTAGCTGAAAGTAAAGACTTCTGACTTGTTACCTCAGAAAGCTCCAACTGTAATTCACAAAAGCTGTAATAAAGCAGGAATATCGAATAGTTGACAATAAAAGGATAGGAAAAGATATCCTGCAAATGGCAACAAAAACATATCTACTTTAAAATAAACTCTATTGGGATCCCTGGTGGCGCAGCGGTTTGGCGCCTGCCTTTGGCCCAGGGCGCGATCCTGGAGACCCGGGATCGAATCCCACATCAGCTCCCGGTGCATGGGGCCTGCTTCTCCCTCTGTCTGTGTCCTCTGCTCTCTCTCTCCTCTCTCTGTGACTATCATAAATAAAAAAAAAAAAAAAAAAAAAAATTAAAAAAAAAAATAAATAAAATAAAATTAGATAATTTAAAAAAAAAATAAAATAAAATAAACCTCTATTAAAAAGTATAAAGTGTAGGAATTCACCAGCAAATAACAAATTATATTTAATAACAAATTTAAATATATACAACAAAAAAATGAACAGAGGGAGCCTGGGTGCTCAGCCGGTTAAGCACCTGCCTTCACTCTGACAAGATTCCAGGGTCCTGGAATCAAGGCCCACATCAGGTCCTTGCTCCAGGGGGGAGCCTGCTTCCTCCCTCTCTCTCTCTCTCTGCTGTCACTCCTCCTGCTTCTTCGTGTCCCGATAAATGAATTAAATTAAAAAAAAAAACACAAAAAAAAAACTGAACAGAACTGCAAGAAGAAAACCATGGTCATAATGGGAAACTTTTTTACCATACTTCTCTTGGTAACAGAGAATAACGAACAAAACAATCAGTGAAAACACAGAATATTTTGAATAGGTTTACAAACTTGATCTACAGACACATACAGAAAACTATACTTAATGACTGCAGAATATACCTTCTTTTAGACACAGACAGGATACATTACAGATATTGAATATGTAGCTGGGCCGTAAAGTGTAAACAACATTTCAAAGGACTGAAATAATGCAAATTAGGTTTTCTTCTGACCTCAAAGCAATTAAGGTAGAAATCAGGAACAAGATAGATTAAAAAAATCCTTATTTGAAATTCAAGAAAAGTCTAAGTAAGCAACTACAAAATGATTCTAAGTTAAGAAAACCAGTACCCTGGAGAGAAATGGCCTTAAATGCTAACGTTAGGAAAAGAAGAAGGTTGAAATTTATGAACAAACGTTCATAACAAGAAAAAGAATTTTTTTAAAAAAGTCAATGAAATAAAACTAATATACAATGAGGAAAATTAATAAGGCCAAAGGTTTATATCTAAAAAGACTAATGCCAAAACTCCTGGCAATATTGAGGAAAGAGAAGAAAGGGCCAATAAGTACCAATATCAGGACCAAGAAGAAAACAATTAGCATAGAAACTGCACATGTGAAATATATAGCAACCTTTTCAGAAATTTGACAATGTAGTTGAAATGGACCAAATCTTAGAAAATATGAATCATTAAACTAATGCAAGAGAAATAGAAAGCCTAAACGTTCTTGTCATCTTTAAAATAGTTACCAATATCCTTATCAAAAAGAAAACATCCAGGCCCAAAAACCCAACAAGTCAGTTCTGCTAAAGGACAAACGAACTTCAGTCTTTCATAAACTTACCCACAGAAGAGTAGAGACTTCCACCTCAACAACATAAGGCTACCCAGGATATTGTGAAGATCTGATGAGAGAGATAAGAAAGCAAATTATGGGCTGAAGTCCTCATAAAAGGAGACATTAAAGTTCTAAATAAACTAGGAGTCAACTAACTCCAGCAGATTATATGTAAAGGAGAACAAATCATGAACAAATTAGGTTATCTCAAATAATAGTCCAATGATAGCCAGTTGAACAGTCAAAATCAGTAAAAAAAAAAAAAAAATGTCAAAAACCAATGAACTTTCCTATGTTGAGACTGACAGGAAACAAATCATATGATCATTACAATAAATAAATAAAAAGCACTTGACAAAGTCCAATGGCTAGTCATTTAAAAAGTCATTTTACACAGAATAAACGGAAACTTCTTAAATTGAGGAAACGGCAAATATGAAAAAAATAATCTAGAGCAAATATGACAAAGAAGAAATGTTGAGAGAATTTCTTTGAGATCCAGATTCACACATAATAAACAAAAATCTAGAGTAGCGAAATCAAAGTGAAAATGAAAAAGGGAATAGCTTTTGGTCACACATTAAGGAAATGTTTCATGAAATACAATTCAGAAATCACTAACCTAAAGGAAAATGGTGCTCGACGAGTAACTTCTGCATAGAGAATAGGGGAGGACAGAACAAAGCATGAGATGACAAAATATTTTTCCATATGTTTTCCCACCAAGAGAATCTGACATCAGCATGGTTTTACCTTTACCGGTGAATGCAGGCTTTTCTCACCAAACATATCCCAGAGGAAGGTCAGGTCTTCCTGGCTGTCCACACGTGGCCCCAGCCGGCCTGCACAACAGCCAACAGCTCATACAGACCTAGAAAGTGAAAAATAAAACACAAAGCGTAACCATAGAGTGATCTCATTAATTTCACTTAAGGTGTGTGTGAAGGATGGCTGGAACATGTCGTTTTTACTGGATCAGTAATCTGGGCCATCAAGCAGAATGCTTCTCCGCGGAAGCCAAGGAACCTTTTTGATTTTTAAAGCCCAAATATGTAGCATCAACAGGCTAGCCTAACCTTTCCTTTGTCAACATTCTCCAGGCATCCAAGTGGACACAACCCGAGGCAGAAAACGTGTACAAGCTATCAGAGGAAGAAGAAAACTAAATCGTCACTACATTTGCCCTCAGTGTTAGCCAAAGATCAAAAGGAGTCATGAATAGGAAAAACTCCTTAGAAGAGCAGAAAATTGATAGAGTGGCCCATTAAAAAGGTTTTGTGGTTTCCAAAGAGTTCCTAATGATATATAGCTTCAAAACCATTTGCGTTATCTACATCCAAATTCAAGTTCCAAAAAGCTAAGGCCTATTAAGCCATACGTGGTGTTGCTTTCTTGTAGCTGCTCATTTTTCAAAAAGCAACAACCACAAGCTACACAGAACTGAGTTTACCTTTAACTCCAATCTGGGCGTATGCCGTACCCTCTGAAAGAGTTAAGGAAAAGGATGCAGGTTTCCTCGGGGCCCTCCTCACTAGAAGCTTCCTGGGGCTAGACAGTAGCACCCTGTTCCACCAGTAGCCTGTTGCAGAAACCCTCCCACCTCCTTGGGGCCCATCAGACTCCTGTCCAAGAACTGTTACGACAGTGCATGCCCGGGGCCTCTTCAGGGAGGTGACCTAGAAGAAGTCAGTATCAACTCTCAGCACACGTTTCACTTTCCAGTGGGATTATACGAGGTAAAAAGGAGAAACTTCCTTTTATTTCTGTCTGCTGTCTACAAGAGCACCGAAACCTCCTGGGATCTACGACACAGGAGCGTGCTGTTATTCCTGCTCTGAAGTGCTGCTGTTCATCACAGGGACAGCTTTACAAGATATGTAACTAGCAAAGAATCATAAATATGGCCTGCCTGATTAGTCTATCTATTATCTTCCTAAAGTATATCATATTCTGATAATCAGTGATCATTCACCAATGTATTCGCTTTGCCTTGGAAAGCTGGATCTGTAACATGAGACCGTTAAACTCAAACATTCCTGGGACTGCATGTGGCCAAAAAGATCTATTCTACTTTAGGGGGAAGAAAATGTCTCCCTATTACATTCTTAAGTATTCTTGATGATTTACACTTATTCCCTTAAAAACCTGGCACATGCCTAAGCTAGCTCTTATTGATGATTCATAAACTATTTGTAAGGTGTCCCAACATAATTCGATGTATAATAATGCAGGTCTCACTTTACACGTACACAGATACACACAACTTTAAAAACATGACAATTGCCAAGATCAGCGATTAAGGTCAGAGGTTCAAATTGAAAATTAGGTAAAAAGGAGGTAGAATTTCGCTATTTTATTATTGATTTAGGAGCAACAAAAGGAATTCCTTGTTCCTTGGAAATATGGTTAGTTTAATTAATAATACTAGTTCAACTATAACATAATTTATGAGGTATAGTTCTGGGGGGGGGCGATAACTGAGGTAATGTATTAGAACACCCCGGCATATGGTAAATAGTCTATTTCATATGTAACTTAGTGAGCTTCAGCTATTGTTGTTATTCCTGTTATTCATCAGGACTATTATTTTTTTAGGATTAATTTATTTTACAGAGAGGCAGGGGACAGGGGCAGAGGGAGACAGAATCTTAAGCAGACTCCACGCTCAGCATGGAGCTTGACACGAAGCTCCAAATCATGACCCTGATCATGGCTGGAGCTGAGACCAAAAGTCAGACACAAAACCCACTGCACCACCCAGGAGTGTCCATCACTACTGCTATTGAAAAATCAAAACTCTGAGTCAAACAGACCTAGATTCAAACTAGGTCTATACGTCATTTACCCCCCCATAACTTACCTCAGCCTCTTTCCATCATATTTTCAAAAGAAACGGAATCTACACCTATAGTAAACTGGACAGGAAAAAATATACATACGTATGCAGATACACAAGGTGTGTGCATATAACACAGGTAAAATCTGAAAAAGCCTAAGGGACTGCATCAGTGACGATGTACCCCACGTGGTTACCATAACTATGCGAGATGTCACCACTGGAGGAAGCAGGGTCAAGGGTACACGGGATCTGTATTATGTCTTCCAACACAATGAATCCACAGTTATCTCAAAGTACAGTTAAAGCAAGAGGAGAAGTGGTGGTTAACATTGTTATAAGAATGCAAGGGAACAAGGCACGTAGTCCTGTGGTTGGCACAAAAGAGGCATTGATGAATTTTTAAAAGATTTTATTTATTCATGAGACGGACAGAGAGAGAGAGGAGAGAGAGAGAGAGAGAGGCAGAGACATAGGCAGAAAGAGAAGCAGGCTCCATGCAGGCAGCCCCAAAGTGGGACTCGATCCCGGGACTCCAGGATCACACCCTGGGCTGAAGGCTGACGCTTCAGCACTGAGCCACCCAGGCGTCCCTGATAAAAACATTTTAAAAATTGGGCAGCCCGGGTGGCTCAGCAGTTTAGCACTGCCTTGGGGCCAGGGCTTGATGGACTCCCTGCATGGAGCCTGCTTCTCCCTCTGCCTGTGTCTCTAACTCTCTCTCTCTGTCTCTGTGTGGCTCTCTTAGGAATGAATAAAATCTTAAAAAAAAAAGAGTTTTAAAGAATAATAAAGTGATTTCTTAAGACTTCCTCAAGTGGCAACTGCCCCTTACTAGAATTCTGTCTATACCTTTACTCCACTTCAAAAAGTTTGGATCTCGAATGAACCACCAAGAGGAGCAGAGGAATAAGCGTCCGCATAAAACACATAAAGTGAAAGATCCCTATAATTTCTTAATCTTTGGATGAAACCTGAAAGGCGTCTGGGGGAGTAACCAAATAGCAAATCACTTTGAGATTGATGACATATGCCTTATTATCTAAGTTAAAATAGGAAACACAGGGACATCTGGTGATTAAGAAGCTGAGTGTCTAACTTTGGCTCAGGGCGTGATTCTGGCCCAGGATCCAGCCCCACATTGGGCTTCCTATGGGGAGCCCTGCTTCTCCCTCTGCCTGTGTCTCTGCCTCTCTCTGTCTCTCTCACAAATCAATAAGTAAAACCTTTTACAAATAAAACAGAAACCACATCTAAAAAATCAACTTCTGAAGATAATCGATTTCTTTTTAATTATACGGCCCGATATTTAAACTATGGCTTTTCAAAACCATCAACAAGGAAAAAATTTTAAAAAGCAACAGATAAGTACTAGGAGATCATGAAAACCAGCCCATCGCAGTCTGCGCCGCACCCACCGCCCCGGCAGCGCGTGGTCCGGGAGGCCCCGCCAGCGAGGCACCCAGCCCGGGCGAGGGAGGAGGGCGCCCGCTGTGCAGCCCGCGACCGTGGCCCCTGCTACTCGGGGTCCCTGCCCGCGCCCCGCCCGCGGCCCCGGCGGCTCGCACCTTCCTCAGCGCCGACATCCTCGAGCGCTCTGAGTTCAGCAGCGAAGGGCGACATGCTTTGGTGGCCCGTCCGTCCATCCGCACCGCCAGCCGACAATCCGCGGGGGGCCCGCCGCCGCCACCGCCACGCGGCCCAACCGCGCTCCAGCCCCGCACCACGCTCGGAGCCCCCCCGCCGGCGCCCTGCGCACTGGGCGCCCCGGAGGCCTGGCGCGCTGGGGCCAGCCGGCGCGCGGAGGCACCTGGGAAGGGCCAGGCAGCGCGGGGAGCCCAGGCAAGCGCCGCGCCTCCGCCACACCACAGACGGCGGGCAGTCCCCGCCCCGAATGCCACCTGGGGCGCGTGCTGCTCGCTAGCCGCAACAAGGTCCCAGCGCCGCTGAGCAGCCGGTGCCAGGGCAAAGCGAAGGTAGCGCGCGTCCCCCCCAGGGGCGGTGCCCCGCAGTCGGAGGACGGACCGGACACTAGCTGCCTCGGGCGGCGTGGCCGGAGGCTCTCGAGCTGTCCAGGGACCGTCTGTCCGCCGCTGGCGCTGCCCTAAACACAAGCCGCTTCCGCCTGGGCCCCTGGGCCCTCGCCGCTGCCCCGCGGGACCCAGGCGCCGTCCCCTCCTCAGGGCCCGCAGCTCCTCCAGCCCGTCCGTCTGCCCTAACAGTCCCACACCGCACCCACGCCGCGGGAGTGCAGGGTCCCGGAAGCACCGCCAGCGAGGCACCAGGCCGCCACGCGCAGCCCACGACCGATCACCCCTGCAGCTCGGGGTCCCTGCCCGCGCCCCGCACCTTCCTCAGCGCAGACAATCCTCGGGTGCTCGGAGTTCAGCAGGCGCAGGGCGACAGGGCACAACGGCCCGTCCATCCGCAGGGCTGGCCGTCAGCCCGGGGGACCGCGCTCGAGCGCAGTGCAACGCTGGGAGCCCCCCGCCGGCGCCTGCGCACATCCTCGACCCGGAGGCCCCGCACGCTGGGGGCCGGCCTGAGTGCGGAGGCACCTGGGGATGGGCCACACACCCGCACCGGGAAGCCCAGGCAGCACCGCACCCTGTCGTCCGGGGGTCCTTACGCCCCACCGCTCCCCCGCCGCCGCCGCCGCCGCCGCCGCCAGCGCCACTCGCCCCACCGCGCTCCAGCCCGGTCACACGCTCGGGAGCCCGCCTCCGGCGCCTGCGCACGGGGCGCCCCGGAGGCCTGGCGCGCTGGGGGCCTGCCGGCGCGCGGAGGCACCTGGGGAAGGGGCCAGGCAAGCGCGGGGAGCCCAGGCAGCGCCGAGCATGGCGTCCGGGGATCCTTCCGCCCCACCGCTCCCCCCGCCCCTGCCGGCGCGCAGGCCCCGCCCCGGATGCCAACTGTGGCGCGGGTCCCCTGGCGCTCAAGGTGGCGGTAGCCTGCAGCAAGTGCAGCTCGCCCGCAGCCCCACGGTCCCAGCGCGCCTGCGCGGCCGGTGCCAGGGCGACAGGAAGGTAGCGCGCGTCCCCCAGAGGCGGTGCCCCGCATCCGGAGGACAGACCCGGCACTTGCTGCCTCGGGCGACGTGGACGGAGGCTCTCGAGCTGTCCAGGGACCGTCTGTCCGCCGCTCGCGCTGCCCTAAACACGAGCCACTTCCGCCTGGGCCCCTGGGCCCTCGCCGCTGCCCCGCGGGAGCCGGACGCCGCCCCCTCCTCAGGCCCCGCAGCTCCTCCAGCCCGCCCGTCTGCCCGGAACAGTCCGCGCCGCACCCACGCCCCGGGAGTGCAGGGGTCCGGGAAGCACCCGCCGGCGAGGCACCAGGCCGCCGCGCGCAGCCCACGACCGGTCACCCCTGCAGCTCCGGGTCCCTGCCCGCGCCCCGCCCGCGGCCCGTACCTTCCTCAGCGCAGACATCCTCGGGTGCTCGGAGTTCAGCAGGCGCAGGGCGACAGGGCACACGGCCCGTCCATCCGCAGGGCTGGCCGTCAGTCCGGGGGACCGCGCTCGAGCGCAGTGCACGCTGGGAGCCCCCCGCCGGCGCCTGCGCACTCCTCGACCCGGATGCCCCGCACGCTGGGGGGCCGGCCTGAGGGCGGAGGCACCTGGGGAGGGGCCACACCCGCACCGGGGAGCCCAGGCAGCACCGCGCCCTGCCGTCCGGGGTGTCCTTCCGCCCCACCGCTCCCCCGCCGCCGCCGCCTGCCGCCGCCACCACGCGCCCCAACCGCGCTCCAGCCCGGCACACGCTCGGAGCCCGCCGCCGTCGCCTGCGCACTGGGGCGCCCCGGAGGCCTGGCGCGCTGGGGGCCGGCCGGCGCGCGGAGGCACCTGGGGAAGGGCCAGCCAAGCGCGGGGAGCCCAGGCAGCGCCGAGCCATGGCGTCCGGGGTTCCTTCCGCCCCACCGCCCCCCCCCGCCCCTGCCGCGCGCAGGCCCCGCCCCGATGCCACCTGTGGCGCGGGTTCCCCTGGCGCTGGAGGCGGCGGTAGCCTGCAGCAGTGCAGCTCGCCCGCAGCCCCACGGTCCCAGCGCGCTGCGCGGCCGGTGCCAGGGCGACAGGAAGGTAGCGCGCGTCCCCCCCGGGGCGGTGCCCCGCATCCGGAGGACAGACCCGGCACTAGCTGCCTCGTGCGACGTGGACGGAGGCTCTCGAGCTGTCCAGGGACCGTCTGTCCGCCACTGGCGCTGCCCTAAACACGAGCCGCTTCCGCCTGGGCCCCTGGGCCCCTCGCGGCTGCCCCGCGGGAGCCGGACGCCGCCCCCTCCACAGGCCCCGCAGCTCCTCCAGCCCGCCCGTCTCCGGCACAGCCCGCGCGGCCCCCACGCCCCGGGAGTGCAGGGTCCGGGAAGCACCGCCGGCGAGGCACCCAGGCGCCGCGAGGGACGAGGCCGCCGCGCAGCCCGCGACCGGTCGCCCCGGCAGCTCGGCCCCCGCGTCTCGCACCTTCCTCAGCTCTGACATCCTCGGGCGCTCGCGGTTCAGCAGGCGCAGGGCGACATGCTTTGTGGCCCGTCTGACCGCAGTGTCGGCTGGCCGTCAGTCCGGGGGACCCGCGCTCGAGCCCAGTGCACGCTGGGAGCCCCTCGCTGGCGCCTGCGCACTGGGGCCTCACGGGGTAAACAACCCCACTGAGCCCTGCACCAGGCAGGGGGTTGAGCAGCTCCCCCAAGTGCTAACAACTGAAAATCAGCACAATAGACCCTCCCCCAGAAGACCACGAGAAGGACAGGGGAAAAACAAGTTATTGACCAAGCAGCACTGGAAAGTTCCAGGGTAAGACAAGGGACTTGCAGGATACAGAATCAGACGATATTCCCCTTGTTTTGTTGTTGTTGTTGTTGTTGTTGTTGTTGTTTTTATTTCTGTTTGCTTCCCCCACCCCCTTTTTTCCTTTCTTTTTTTCTTTTTCTTCTCTTTTTCTTCCTTTTTCTTTCTTCTTTTTTCTTTTTTTTCCGTCTTTCTCTCCTCTCTTTTTCTCCTTTTCCCAATACAACATGTTTTTGGGCACTCTGCACTGGGCAAAATGACTAGAAGGAAAACCTCACCTCAAAAGAAAGAATCAGAAACATCCTCTCTCCCATAGAGTTACAAAATCTGGATTACAATTCAATGTCAGAAAGCCAATTCAGAAGCATTATTATAAAGCTACTGGTGGCTCTAGAAAAAAGCAAAAAGGACTCAAGAGACTTCATGACTGCAGAATTTAGAGCTAATCAGGCAGAAATTAAAAATCAATTGAATGAGACACAATCCAAACTAGAAGTTCTAATGATGAGGTTAACAAGGTAGAAGAACGAGTGAGTGACATAGAAGACAAGTTGATGGCAAAGAGGGAAACTGAGGAAAAAGAGACAAACAAGTAAAGGACCATGAGGATAGATTAAGGGAAATAAATGACAGCCTGAGGAAGAAAAACCTACGTTTCATTGGGGTTCCAGAGGGCGCCAAAATGTGACAGAGGCCCAGAATATGTATTTGAACAAATCATATCTGAAAACTTTGCTAATCTGGGAAGGGAAACAGGCATTCATATCCAGGAAATAGAGAGATTCCACCCCCTGAAATGAATAAAAACTGTTCAAACACCTCGACATTTAATGGTGAAGCTTGCAAATTCCAAAGATAAAGAGAAGATCCTTAAAGCAGCAAGAGACAAGAAATCCTTGACTTTTATGGGGAGGAGTATTAGAGTAACTGCAGACCTCTCCACAGAGACCTGGCAAGCCAGAAAGGGCTGCAGGATATAGTCAGGGTCCTAAATGAGAAACACATGCAAACCGAGAATACTTTATCCCAGCAAGGATCTCAATCAGAATGGAAGGAGAAAGAAAGAGCTTCCAAGACAGGCAGGAACTGAAAGAATATGTGACCTCCAAACCAGCTCTGCAAGAAATTTTAAGGGGACTCTCAAAATTCCCCTTTAAGAAGAAGTCCACTGGAACAATCCACAAAAACAGGGACTGAATAAGTATCATGATGACACTAAACTCATATCTTTCAATAGTAACTCTGAACGTGAACGGGCTTAATGACCCCTCAAAAGGTGCAGGCTGTCAGACTGGATAAAAAAGCAGGACCTGTCTATTTGCTGTCTACAAGAGACTCATTTTAGACAGAAGGACACCTACAGCCTGAAAATAAAAGGTTGGAGAACCATTTACCATTCAAATGGTCCTCAAAAGAAAGCAGGGGTAGCCATCCTTATATCCGATAAACTAAAACGTACCCCGAAGACCGCAGTGAGAGATGAAGAGGGACACTATATCATAATTAAAGGATCTATCCACAAGAGGACTTAACAATCCTCAATATATATGCCGCGAATGTGGAGGCTGCCAAATATATCAATCAATTAATAACCAAAGTGAAGAAATACTTAGATAATAATACACTTATACTTTGTGACTTCAATCTAGCGCTTTCTACACTTGATAGTTTCCTAAACACAACATCTCCAAAGAAACGAGAGCTTTAAATGATACACTGGACCAGATGGATTTCACAGATATCTACAGAACTTTACATCCAAAACTCAACTGAAAATACATTCTTCTCAAGTGCACATGGAACTTTCTCCAGAATAGACCACATACTGGGTCACAAATTGGATCTGAGCATACCCAAAGATTGGGATCGTCCCCTGCATATTCTCAGACCATGATGCCTTGAAATTAGAACTAAATCACAACAAGAAGTTTGGAAAGACTTCAAACACGTGGAGGTTAAGGACCATCCTGCTAAAAGATGAAAGGGTCAACCAGGAAATTAAGGAGAAATTAAAAAGATTCATGGAAACTAATGAGAATGAATATACTACCATTTAAAACCTTTGGGATACACCAAAAGCAGTCCTGAGGGGGAAATACATCACAATACTAGCAGCCATCCAAAAGCTGGAAAGAACTCAAATACAAAAGCTAACCTTACACCTAAAGGACCTAGAGAAAAAAAAAAAAAAACAGCAAATAGATCCTACACCCAGCAGAAGAGAGTTAATAAAGATTCGAGCAGAACTCAACGAAATCGAGACCAGAAGAACTGTGGAACAGATCAAACAAAACCAGGAGTTGGTTCTTTGAAAGAATTAATAACATAGATAAACCATTATTCACCCTTTAAAAAGAAAAGAGAGAAGACTCAAATTAATGAAATCATGAATGAGAAAGGAGAGATCACTACCAACACCAAGGAAATACAAAAGATTTTAAACACATATTATGAACAGCTATATGCCAATAAATTAGGCAATCTAGAAGAAATGGACATATTTCTGGAAAGCCACAAACTACCAAAACTGGAACAGGAAGAAATAGAAAACATGAACCGGCCAATAATCAGGGAGGAAATCGAACCAGTCATCAAAACCCAAGACACAAAAGTCCAGGGCCAGATGGCTTCCCAGGGGAATTCTATCAAACGTTTAAAGAAGAAACCATGTCTATTCTACTAAAGCTGATTGGAAAGATAGAAAGAGATGGAGTACATCCAAATTCGTTCTATGAGGCCAGCATCACCTTAATTTCAAAAGCAGACAAAGACCCCACCAAAAAGGAGAATTACAGACCAATATCCCTGATGAACATGGATGCAAAAATTCTCAACAAGATACTAGCCAATAGGATCCAGCAGTACCTTAAGAAAATTATTCACCATGACCAAGTACGATTTATTCCCGGGACACAAGGCTAGTACAACACTCATAAAACAATCAATGTGATTTATCATATCAGCAAGAGAAAAGCCAAGAACCGTATGATCCTCTCATTAGATGCAGTGAAAGCATTTTACAAAACACAGCGGCCATTCCTGATCAAAACACTTCAGAGTGTTGTGAGAGAGGGAACATTCCTCAACATCTTAAAAGCCATCTACGAAAAGCACACAGCAAATATAATTCTCAATGGGGAATCACTGGGAGCCTTTCCCCTAAGATCAGGACCAAGACAGGATGACCGCGCCCACCACTGCTATTCAAGATAGTACTGGAAGTCCTAGCCTCAGCAATCAGACAACAAAAAGATATTAAAGGCATTCAGATTGGCAAAGAAGAAGTCAAACACTCCCTCTTCACCGATGACATGATACTCTACATAGAAACCCCAAAAGCCTCCACCCCAAGATTGCTAGAACTCATACAGCAATTTGGCAGCGTGGCAGGATACAAAATCAATTCCCATATGTCAGTGACGTTTCTATACACTAACAATGAGACTGAAGAAAGGGAAATTAAGGAGTCCATCCCATTTACAATTGCAACCAAAAGCATAAGATACCTAGGAATAAACCTCACCAAGAGGTAAAGGATCTACACCTAACAACACCCTAAAAAACTATAGAACACTTCCGAAAGAAATTGAGGAAGACACAAAGAGATGGAAAAATATTCCATGCTCATGGATTGGCAGAATTAATATTGTGAAAATGTCAATGTTACCTAGGGCAATTTACACGTTTAATGCAATCCCTATCAAAATACCATGGACTTTCTTCAGAGAGTTAGAGTAAATTATTTTACAATTTGTGTGGAATCAGAAAAGACCCCGAAAAGCCAGGGGAATTTTAAAAAAGAAAACCATATCTGGGGGGCATCACAATGCCAGATTTCAGGTTGTACTACAAAGCTGTGGTCATCAAGACAGTGTGGTATTGGCACAAAAACAGACACATAGATCAGGGGAACAGAATAGAGAACCCAGAAGTGGACACTCAACTTTATGGTCAACTATTATTCGACAAAGGAGGAAAGACTATCCACTGGAAGAAAGACAGTCTCTTCAATAAATGGTGCTGGGAAAATTGGACATCCATATGCAGTAGAATGAAACTAGACCACTCTCTTTCACCATACACAAAGATAAACCCAAATGGTTGAAAGATCTAAATGTGAGACAAGATTCCATCAAAATCCTAGAGGAGAACACAGGCAACACCCGTTTTGAACTTGGCCACAGTAACATCTTGCAAGATACATCCACAAAGGCAAAAGAAACAAAAGCAAAAAATGAACTATTGGGATTTCATCAAGATAAGAAGCTTTTGCACAGCAAAGGATACAGTCAACAAAACTAAAAGACAACCTACAGAATGGGAGAAGATATTTGCAAATGACGTATCAGATGAAGGACTAATTTCCAAGATCTATAAAGAACTTATTAAACTCAACACCAAAGAAACAAACAATCCAATCATGAAATGGGCAAAAAACATGAAGAGAAATCTCACAGAGGAAGACATAGACATGGCTAACACGCACATGAGAAAATGCTGTGCATCACTTGCCATCAGGGAAATACAAATCAAAACCACAATGAGATACCACCTCACACCAGTGACGATGGGGAAAATTAACAAGACAAGAAACCACAAATGATGGAGAGGATGTAGAGAAAAGGGAACCCTCTTGCACTGTTGGTGGGAATGTGAAATGGTGCAGCCACTCTGGAAAACTGTGTGGAGGTTCCTCAAAGAGTTAAAAATAGACTTGCCCTACGACCCAGCAATTGCACTGCTGGGGATTTACCCCAAGGGTACAGATGCAATGAAAGGCCGGGACACCTGCACCCCGATGTTTCTAGCAGCGGTGTCCACAATAGCCTAACTGTGGAAGGAGCCTCGGTGTCCATCGAAAGATGAATGGATAAAGAAGATGTGGTCTATGTATACAATGGAATATTACTCAGCCATTAGAAATGACAAATACCCACGGTTTGCTTCAAGTGATGGAACTGGAGTGTATTATGCTGAGTGAAATAAGTCAATCGGAGAAGGACAAACATTATATGGTCTCATTCATTTGGGGAATATAAATAATACTGAAAGTGAATAGAAGGGAAAGGAGAAAGAAATGGGTAGGAAATATCAGAAAGGGAGGCAGAACATGAAGACTCCTAACTCTGGGGAAATGAACTAGGGGGTGGTGGAAGGGGAGGAGGGCGGGGGGTGGGGGTGAATGGGTGACGGGCACTGAGGGGGGGCACTTGACGGGATGAGCACTGGGTGTTATTCTGTATGTTGGCAAATTGAACACCAATAAAAAATAAATTTATTAACAAATACAACCAGAAATGTAGAGGAAGGCCAGGCCAAGCGGCTCAGTGGTTTTCCACCTGCCTTTGGCTCAGGGCATGATCCTAGAGACACAGGATCGAGTCCCACATCGGGCTCCCTGCGTGGAGCCTGCTTCACCCTCTGCTTGTGTCTCTCATGAATAAATAAATAAAATCTTGGGATCCCTGGGTGGCGCAGCGGTTTGGCGCCTGCCTTTGGCCCGGGGCGCGATCCTGGAGACCCGGGATCGAATCCCACGTCAGGCTCCTGGTGCATGGAGCCTGCTTCTCCATCTGCCTGTGTCTCTGCCTCTCTCTCTCTCTCTCTCTCTCTCTCTCTCTGTGACTATCATAAATTAAAAAAAGAAAAAAAGATTGAAGAAAATAAAAAAGAAATGTAGAGGATGTTACACTTGACACCACAAAATACAAAAACACTATAAGAGATGGCCAGAAACAATTATACATAACCATACTGGAAGACCTAGAAAAAAAAGGATAAATTCCTCAAAATGCACAATCTTCCAACACTGAATCATGAAGATACAGAAGACCTTAGTAGGTCAATTATAGGGATGCCTGGGTGGCTCAGTCAATTAAACATCTGCCTTCAGCTCAGGTCAGGATTCCAGGGTACTGGGTATGAAACCAATATCCAGCTCCCTCCTCAGCAGGGAGCCTGCTTTTTCTCTCCCTCTTTCTCCCTCTGTTTGTGTGGTCTCTCTCTCTCTCTCTCTCTCCTCTCTCAAATAAATAAAATCTTCAAAATTATTTGTTTTAAATAAGATCTTAGTGGTCAATGATGAATAATGAAAACGAATTAGGAATAAAAACTCCCCAAAACAAGGACTGGACAGCTTCACTGATGGTTATACCAAATAGTTAAAGCCCTATAACTCTCAAATTATTCCTCTCCCCCTAAAAAGAACTGAAGAGAAAGGAAGGCTTCCAAATTCATTTTAAGTGGCTAGCACTGCCCTGATATCAAATCCAAAGACATCACACAAAAAGAAAATCACATGCCAGAGTCTCTGATGAACACAGATATGAAAACCCTCAACAAAATATTAGCAAACCTAATTCAACACACGTTAAAAGGAGAATGCATTATAATCAAATGGGATTTATTTCAGGGATGGAAGAATGGTTCGACACTCACAAATCAACATGATGTACCCACATCAACAAAATGAAGAATAAACATCATATGATTTTTCTCAACAGGTGTAGAAAAAAGCATATCATAAAATTCAACTTCCATTTATGATAAAAAAAAGTCTCAACAAAGTGTGTATAAAAGAAATATATCTCAACGTAATAAAGGCCATATATGTCAAACCCACAGTTAACATTATACTCAGTGGTGAAAACTGAAGGTTTTCCTCAAAGATCAGAAACAAGACAAGGATGCCCAACCTTGTCACTTTCATTCAATATGGTATTAAAAGTCCTAGCCATAGCAATTAGATAATTAAAAAAACGCAGAAAAATTGAAAATGAAGAAGTAAAACTGTCGTTATTTGCAGATGGCATTACACTATATATAGAAAGCCCTAAGGACTCCAAAAAATTATTAGAGCTAATAAGTGAATTTCATAAAGTTATAGGATACAAAATTAGCATACGGAGAAATTCATTGTGTTTCTTCTTCCCTACACTAGTAACTATGAGAAAAAGAAATTAATGATGCAATCTCATTTACAACTGCATCAAAATAAAAAAAAAAGCTTAGGGATAAATTTAATCAAGGAGGTGAAAAACTTGTATCCTTAAAACTATAAAATACTGAAAAAAGAAACTGAGGACAACACAAATAAATGGAAAGATATACTGTGCTATGGATTGGAAGGATTGGAAGAATTAATATTGTTACAATGTCTATGCTACTCAAAGGAATCTACAGATTCAATACAATTCCCATCAATATACTGGTGACACTCTGCACATAACTAGAACAAAGAATCCTTAAAATTTGTATGAAACCATGAAAGACTCAAAATAGCCAAAATAATCTTGACACAGAACAAAGCTGGAGGCATAATGGTCCCTAATTTCAAACTATAGTAATCAAAACAGTATGGTACTGACACAAAAACCCTTAGGTCAATGAAATAGAGACCCTGGAAATAAATCCACATATTTATGGTCAATTAATCTATGACAAAGGAGGCAAGAACACACAATGGAGAAGACATTCTCTTCAGGAAATAATTTTGGGAAAATTGGACAGCCACATGTAGAAGAATGAAATTTAAACCACTATCTTACTACCATATACAAAAAATAAATTCAAAATGGACTAAAGACCTGAATGTAGGACCTGAAACCATAAAACTCCTAGAAGAAAATGCAGGCGATAAACTTTTGACATTCATCTTAGCAACATTTTTTGGACCAGCCTCCTCAGGGAAGGAGAACGAAGGTTAACACAAACAAATGAAATTACATCAAAGTAAAAATCTTTTGCACAGTGAAGGAAACCATCAACAAAACAAAAAGGCAACCTACCAAATGGGGGGAGATATTTGCACATCATATATTCAATAAGGAGTTAGCATCCAAAATACAGAAAGAATTTATACAACTGAATATTTAAAAAGCAATCTGATTAAAAACGAGTAGAGAACTTCAATAGACATCTTCCCAAAGAAGACAAACATAGCTAACAGGCATATGGAAAGGTGCTCAACGTCACTCAACATCAGGGAAAAATGCAAATCACTCCAGCCAGATTAACTTTCAAAAATACAAAAACAGCAAGTGTTGGAGTCTGTGGAGAAAAGGGAATTCCAACGCACTGTTGGGAGGAATGTATATTGGTGCAGCCACTATGGAAAACATTTTAGAGGTTCTTCAAAAAATTAAATTTAGAATTATCATATGATCCAGCAATTTCACTTATTTATCCAAAGAAAATGAACACACCAATTTGAAGAAATATATGCACCCTAGGTTTACTGCAACATTATTTACAACAGCCAAGATGTGGAAGCAGCCTAATGGTCCAGTGATAGATGAATGAAGAAAGAAGATGTGGTAGGTATATCCAACAGAATATTACTCAACCACAAAAATGAATGACATCTTTCCATTTGCAACAACATGGATGGACTTAGATCAGTGCTATTACACTAAGTGAAATATGTCAGACAGAAGAAGAGAAAAACTTTATGATTTCTCTTATATGTGAACTCTAAAAAACACAACACAAAACAAGCAGACTCATAGGTACAAGAAACAAACTATAGGCTACCAGAGGGGATACGAGTTGATGGGGGAAACAGGTAAATGTGGTGAAGTGGATTAAATGGCACAAACTTCCAGTTATAAAAGAAATAAGTCATGGGGATGTAATGTACTACATAGGGAATATAGTCAATAGTATTGTATTAACTTCACATAGTGGGAGATGACAAGCAGATTTATCATGGGGATCATTTTGTAACATGTAAAAATATCAAATCACTATGATATATACCTTAATATTATCTTGTATATCATTTATACTTCAGTAAAAATTAAATACATGGATAAATAGAGTATTCCCCCAAAAAAGGACAAAAGGTAAAGATAACACATCTGAAACAACTGACAACTATAAAAATAAATGTAAGCAATATTGTGTTGAATAACAGTTACTTTGCAGTATCAGATATAAACTGAAGAGTTAAATTAATGCTTACTTTATTACTTTTCCTTAATATTATATCTTTAGTTACTGATAATTGGTAAATTCAAGGTCTTTTGATTGCATCTTATGCTTCCCTATGTTTCTGTTTTCTCATTTGAAATACCCTCTCTTCTTTGCTCTATTTATCCAAATCCTTAACTCTCAAAATCCAGTTCAATTTTTTCTTATTTCCTCCCAACACTCTCAGTACATAAACATGTGATAGCTTTTGAATTCCTAGATAATTTTTGAATTCCTAGAATATTAAATGCTTTTTGTAGGTAACTGGCATGTAATTATGCACTGCTTGTCCTTTCACTCATGCAATTAAAGTAACTACTATATGCTAGGCACTCTGCTACAGCTAGAAATAGGACAGTAAACAAGGCAGATGCAGTCTCTGCTCATCATTAAAGCTTCCTAGTCATTGGAAAACAGAGCTTTATACACAGAGTCATCCAGCAGGGTAGTAGGACCATGAAAAAAAGCCCCAGGGGTATGGGATACAAAGCCACTCAGGGAGGGTGCAGGCTTGGAAAGGTTCCATTCCAAGAATACAGTACAGGAAGTCATAAGTCACTTCTCAGAAAGAGGATAATTTCAGAAAGAGGACAATTAAATACTGAAGAACACCCAAGGACTAATGGGAGAGCATTGGCCGCTTCTGGTAGAAAGACTGACTGGCATACAGCTGCCTTTTGCAAACAGTTAATTCCACTTCAAACTCACAAGCTTCATGTCAGCTAGGAGTATATTTAGTAGAAGCTCAGCAAAGATTTGTTTGAGCGCATGAATTAGAAGTAAGGCCTGGACAGAGTAGGGACTGAGACAGAACTCAGTATTTGCAAAGGAAAGTTGTAGTCCAATAAAGAAATGGTTAGTTAGCAATAGACTGTATAAATTAGTGCACAGTATACCCTAAAGTGCCCAGATTTTTTTTTAATTTATGTGTCACATAATGCTATCCACAGAAGCGGAATCCCAGCAGAACTCGCCGAGGGCCTTTGTTGAAACAAACTCACACATTAATAGAAAATATTCCTGGCCTCTTTAGAAGATGTAAAGAGATGAACTCATCTGGAAAATGTGAATTTGGGCCTAAATATTTCTTCATTGTTAAAGAATAGGTTTTAAAACATTTGTTTTAGCTGAAATTCACCAAAGAGTACAAATAGGAGCATGTGATATATTCATCTCTTATAGAGCAAAGATTGCTAACTGTGATCTATAATTAGTAAACACAGATCGCCAATCTTGTAGCAGCCTCTGAGTCAGAGATGTGATTTCGGTTAGAATAATCAACCCACAGATAAGCAATTCCAACTTATATTGATAGAAGCCTATGTTACAGGCTGCATAGAAAATTAACAGAGCAGGCATTAAAAATTAACTGATGAGGGATCCCTGGGTGGTGCAGCGGTTTAGCGCCTGCCTTTGGCCCAGGGCGCGATCCTGGAGACCCGGGATCGAATCCCACATCGGGCTCCCGGTGCATGGAGCCTGCTTCTCCCTCTGCCTGTGTCTCTGCCTCTCTCTCTCTCTCACTGTGTGCCTATCATAAATAAATAAAAATTAAAAAAAATTAACTGATGAGAACCTGTGAATTCCAAAAGATTTACCACCATGTGCTGAGGACTATTGTGATTTTTCAGGCAATGTCCTTTTAAAAAAAGAAAGAAAGAAAGAAAGAAGAAAGAAAGAAAGAAAGAAAGAAAGAAAGAAAGAAAGAAAGAAAGAAAGAAATGTAGTGAGAGAACAAAGGACTGTTTTCCCATGAGAAATTTGTTTGAAACAGTTTAAAAAGCGAACATTAGCAGGAAACAAACAAGTGAAATTAACTGGCACATGGGATTCCTACAGGAGGCAACTCTGTACACAATTGCAACCTATGACTTTTCTGTAAACAAATGAACAGTAAACCTGTGAAGCAACTAGCTAATGACATCTTAAACTAGGTAAATTCCAACAGTTTCTCTTCTCTGGCCTTCTCCCCTATTTTATAGTACTAGCTACTTCTGACTTTTGAAAAAAACAACTCATAATCTGGGTGAAAAACCTCAATATATTAATCCCCCAGCAGCAAGCCCGTAAATGGCTGCTTGTACCTGGCTGTGAACCTGATACCTAGCCTGCTGAACCAGTTCTTTGCTGTGGTGTCACCTACGTCTATGTACAATTCACCTGTTCTGAACTTGGTTCAGATAGAATGCTATCTTCAGTGTCTTTGTGCTTCAGTTACTGGAAACTGAAGACACACTGATTTTTCTTAACAAATAAATGTAAATGCTGAACACAATGAAAACTTTCAAGGCTTCTTATATATGAGGTACTGGTTTTCAAGAGAGTGTAACATGGATGAGGGAAATACAATCTTTATTTTTGGTAACCTCAACTAAAATTTGGTGTTTTCTTTAATCATGAATGCAAGCAATACATCATGGTAATAGTAGTACCTGTGACTCTCTCACCAATGATAAAAAAAAGCTTTAATATCACTTTGTAGAAACTGAAAATATCTCAAGAATGTCACTTATGCTTATCAGTCATTTGTGTTTATTCCATTCTCCTTCAGACCTTGTCACTTAATATACATTTACTAATTTACTAATTTACTAAGTCAAAATTTGGGATTTAAAAATATTTTAATAATTGGTATTGTTTCCTCTGTAATTCTAGTATTTTGTTCATATATTTAAAGCAGTATTATTGGGGGGTGAATGGGTGACGGGCACTGAGGGGGGCACTTGACGGGATGAGCACTGGGTGTTATTCTGTATGTTGGCAAATTGAACACCAATAAAAAATAAATTTATTATTAAAAAAATAAAACAGTATTATTAAGAAGTTCATCAGACTGCCAAAGAGATTTGTGACACACAGAGATACATAACACACATGATTAAGAAACCACTGGTTGCTGTGAGCCTGGGTGGCTCAGTTGGTTAAGTGTCCAACTCTTGGTTTCTGCTCAGGTCATGATCTCAGGGTCTTGGGATCAAGCCCTACATGTGACTCTATGCTCGGCATGGAGACTCCTGAAGATCCTCTCCCTCTCCCCGTCCCCCCACATGTGTGCACTCTGTCTCTAAAAATAAAAATAAAAAAATCTTTTTTTAAAAAGAGAACTGGTGACTGTGAAGAATTCTGCTTTTAATTTACAATGTCTCTATCTTCAGAGGGAAAAATTGTTATTGACCAAGTTTAAAAAGCCAAGAGAGAGGAAGACCCTGAACAAAAAATAATATAATTAAGAGATTTATCTAGCTAGCTTTGGCTCTTACAAAAATCAAATTACATGGTTTCTAATTCATTCTTTCCTCACTAACTTTAAAATGCTATTAAATATGATTTTGAAATTTTTGAATTATGGTAGATGTGAGGCAGAATGGTTTAGATAAACATAATTACTGTTACCAGCTGTTGACAAGCTAAGTTAGAAAACAAACGAAACTATAATAATTGCTTAACACAAAGTAATCACTTCCCCTTTCTAACATATGTGGATCAGAGCCCCTAGAAAGCACTGATCATCACTAATATTACTGTTTCCTGGATACGAGAACCTTTTTAAGTTCTAATAGCAGAAGTTGAATGCAATGGTTTAGAGGATGGATTTTGGAGTTAGAATTGGTTTTTAATGCTGATTATACTATTACAATTTATATAACCTGGGTCTGAATTCTGTGGCCTGAAAAATTAGGATAAATATCGATATCTTGTAAATTTATTCTGAAGATTAAGAGACTTAACAAGTGCAAAAGAATTAGCACATCATATGGGAAAAAAGGAACCAGTTTGTACTGGAAATCGATCACAAGAGTAGCAACAGTTGTGGGACAAGAAATGAAAGGAAAATAGCAAAATGGTATGAAAGTTATATTCTTTAGAATTGGCCATATCATTCTGTTAAAAGAGAAACTAAATCAATTAAAATTAAATTCAATTAAAATTGTTAGCATCTTAACAGAAATTCTCTCTTCATTACACAAGGGACTCCAGAGGCACCAGCTTCTCAGAAGCCATAGTGGGTAGGCATTCAAGACATCTGAAAGAGGTAAATCATGGGCGGGGGGCGGGGGGGTAGAAAGAACTTCAGAAAAAATCTCAGTCAAAACTATGCCTTGAACAAATATTGCCACACTCCCCAAGAAGATAAAAAGGAACATTGATTTTATATAAATCAGGGCACTGTGAGCCTGTGACAAACTATTTAATAAAACACAAGTTGCTACTTGTGTGCTATAGCTTAAAATGCCAAAATCAAACTGTTTTCTCTCTCAATCTGGTCCAGGTCAATATATAATATAGCCAAAATTATGTAAATTGAATTGCTACATGCTAAAGCAATTCTGGAAAAGCAAGTGAAGTTCTGGCACTAAAGATTTAGTTTAATCAATTACAATCTAAAATCTACAAGACAGTCTTTGAAAAAAAAATCGACTTTCTATATCCTGATTCTATCTATCTTCTCTATCCATGTTTCTATATTCCTTTCTCTGAAATAATGAATAAAATGCCAAGATGACTAAAATAGTATCAGACGTTTGGTAGTCTGGACAGATCAAAATACGCCTAAATCCGAAAATGTTTCTGACACACTCCAATAGTTAGACACCTGTAGTGTTAGCGATTAGTTGTAAATCTTCTCAGAGTAGGACTGTGGTGAGCATATGTGTCAGGGGTGCATAGTCGTGAGTTAGGAAGGATGGAGAATGTTTGCTTTGTCGATATAACCCTTACACAAAACTGAGGCTCACTGTTCACTAGCTTCCGGGTAAAAGCAGACCCAGAACAACCAGTCTTCTAAGTAGGCAAAGGGATCTGGCCTTTCGTTTGTTGATTTGACATTTTTCAGAGCCTATTGAACAAAATCTGTATTTCCATACTTCATATGATCTTCAGATAGAATTTCCAGATAGATAAATATCAGAGCTCTAAATTAGAAGTCAGAAAAAACTGGACTCATATTCTTGTTCTTAAAACACCATGTGAGCCGGGGCAAGAAATATAACCTCATAATCTTAGCCCCTTTATCTCTCAATGAATAGTTTAAACAAATTACAGGTGACCCCATCTGCTCTAAAATTCTCTGAACCACTAAGCAAGATAAAACAATGAACTAATTTAGCAATGGTCTTTCAGCATAACTAGGTTGCTATAATCAGGAGGACGCTCCTAAAATACATTATTTTTCTCCACTTCTGGCTTGAATATATTATTTTTTTCTATCATAACAGTGTAACAGCCCTGAATGCCTTCAGTCAAAATTCCCTACAGCACACAGTCATCTTGATTAAAATCTCAACAGTTTATTACAGATGGAGTAGTTCCAAAACATAATAATACTCTTCAGGTAGCAGGTGTTCCTGCATTTATTCAAATGGCTGGCTGAAAAGATGCAAAAGTCTTTTGTTTCCTGATGAGGTTAAACAGACTTTTACCTATGAAAACAAACTGTCAAACACAGGTACATTTAAAAACTCCTCTCAAATTATTTTTTGAGCATTAAAATCTACATATAACTCATCCATAATTAACCCGATCAGAAACAAGTAGCCAGAAAAACAGGTAAATTAAATATATTTGTAAAAACAAGTTGACTTTTATGTAACACGGCTTTGTTCTACCTCTGAGCACTTGGTTCATTTTTTGTTTTAAATCTTAGATGATCTGAAAAGCAATACATTTACACTTCACAAGAAATTTAATGCTGGATGTAAATGAGTAAAAGGTAAGTAATATAAGTAAAAGGAGACATGTTATCAAGAATGAGTAAAATTTTTTGAAAAAAAAATTACTAAATCAGAAAAAGACCTGGCAATGTAATTTAAATTATCAACATCTGATTTTCCTCTATAGAAAGACAGAAACAAAACCGATTGTGTAACATTCTAAGCTTAATTTTTAATCACCTGAGTTAAAGTCCTAGCTCATCCACTTACTTACAACCTTTGACTTAATATTTAGTCCCTCTGAGTTTTCATTGACTCATCATAAATGAAGACATAACCAGTTACCATCGATAAATCCTACTCGCAATGTGGTTTGGTCCAAGAAATGAGTGACAGATCTATCCTCCTATATGGTAAATTGTCCAATGTTATTTAAAAAATTAGTTATGTTTTAAAAAGTTATTTCTCTTGAAAAAGTCACTTCATTTTATTTTGTGTGTTTCTACATATATAACTAAAGGAAATTCAAAGGAAAGAAAAAAATAATTTCTCAATGAAATACTTTTTTCCATCTTTGCGTAATTCACTCATCACCTTAAGACAAAAAGATTACATTTGTTCCAGATACATCACTTTAGTGAAAATTAATTCTCATGTGACGGTAGGCAAGCAATATAGAATAAAATA